>NW_019416910.1:199791-208390 GCF_000390285.2 Anoplophora glabripennis
AAATTAAATTGTATACTCGTATACATAAATGTGAGATAGAATGCCGAGGTTTTCGTTTTTGGAGTTACATGAAATCAGTTGTTTATGGAGAAACTATAAACACTTGAGAAGAACTTTAGTAGCAGGTTTTAAATGCTGCAAAGTCATTTCGCATTAAGGATTTATACTTTAAAATAAGACAATATTTTAATAAACGTGTTGATAAATGTATTGAAGTTAGAGGTGGACATTTTGAACAATTATTGTCAAACAGGCACATTTTTTACTAATGTTTACAATTTTACTGGTCATTACAATTTTTGATTCTAAATTAACCCTTGTTTTTGACATTTCTAAATTATTTTACTTATTTCAACTATTAGCATTGGAAGTTTCATAGCCAAATATCTCGGAAACGGTGGGAGACAGCTACTTTCATAAAGTTTACCTTTTTTGTGTAAAAAAGTTGGAAAATAAGAATTTGATACCAAAGATGAGATACCTTAAAGTACAAAAAAGTTATGTCGTTTGCAACACCTTCAATCTACGGCAGCTGGCGCCCTCTATGAACTATAACCAAAATGTGAACAAATTTCAATTCCTCTATCCAAAGAACCCCAAACCCCAAAATTTTGTGTAGATATTTGCATTGATTAAGAAATAAATGGAAATAAACTAAAATAATATTTTACATTTAACACCCTGTATCTCTTTAACTATCAACATTTGGACTAAGGTAAGTTCGTCTAAATCGCAATATTTTTGCTTAGGGAATCTACCCATGAATTTTGGCCCATTACTTCGGGGCCACCCTGTATATGGCAGAACGGCCATTTTCGAGATAGAGAGGGGGGGATGGAAATCTGGGGAAAAAGTGGACCCTAACCATCTGGAAGCAACGGTAAGTCAAAGCATCCATTTTTATAAATCGGGAAAAATAGTGGCAGACAAAACTTTATGGCGGTTTCGGAGGGGGGTGGGGTTGAAGAAAACCGGAAAAGAAAGTGGATCCTAACCGGATCTACTCAAGTGCGATTTACTTGTTACAACATGTACTTTCATGGAAAAATAGTGGCAGACACCGCAGACTAGCAGTATGACGGTAATTTGAAATCCAGCGTGGAAGAAGTTCTCATAAAACTCGAAAACCGCTGTAAAACAGTATAAAATAAGTAAAAACTAAAAAAAAATTACTGCCGCGTACCACATAAGTTCCATAACGACCGCACTAACGTTACATACTGCTGGCAGACAAGTGAAAATCTATTTTTTTTTTGTCTCAAAGCTGAGGTCTGTGCTTATGAGGACCAAGATAAATAATTTATAACCAATAGTCGGTAAGTGTAGTTTCCTATTGTCGGTTGTACCTGGGTGCAAGGAATTATTTTAATCTGAAAAGAATAGAGAAAAACATTTTAATAATAAAATATAAAAACTAAAACCATAATGTTCTTAAATGATAGAAATTGTTTTTATAAAAGGTGTTCAAATAAGTTACCTTCTACTTCAAAACAAAGATTAGCAGGATTCAACATTGAAGCATGAACGTTTTGTAGCATTTCTTCGCGACAGCAGCGTATATATGGGCTACTACATTTTGTGGATTTACAACAGGTTCGCTGAGAATCTTTTCTTTTAAATACCCCCAAAAGAAGAATCTAGGGGACTCAGATCTGGTGATCTAGGAGGCCATGCTATGGGTTCACCCTCTTCCAATCCATCTGTCTGGGAAGTTTTGATTCAGATAATTTCATACTCGTAAACCATAATGTGATGGAGCTCCATCATGTTGAAACCAATAATTTAGTCTAACTACTAACGGAAGATCATCCAGCAATGGCAATGGTAAGTTTTCTTTTAAAAACATACAGCTTTAGTAAATACAGCTCTGAAATACATAATCATTTAATAACCCAGCCCAAATGTTTATCTGTTTAAGTTTTTTGAATAAATTTTTTGAATAACTCAATAAAGAAAAACAATCGGAAAACTTTCCACTCTTGATTATCGATTTGTTTTTGTCCCCTTAATCAAAACCCAGAAGGAAGAGCGTCACTTTTGGGACACCCTGTATATGCGGTATGAGAAAAAATGCCCCACATTGACTCAGGAGCTATATTACCACACGGCAGAAAGTTAGGGTTCATGGATTTTTTGACGCGCCATATCGTAGACTATTTCAACAAGACGGTGCCACATGCCATACAGCCCGAGAAACAATTCAATTATTGCATGACCCATTTCCTGGTCGTGTAATTTCCCGTTTTGGTGATCAGAATTGGCGGCTCAGATCATACGATTTAACGCTGTTGGATTTTCTTCATTGGGGTTTTTTAAAGTCTAACGAAATTCAGTCACATTTATGCAAAACGGTCATGGAAAATATTGAGAAAATTGTGAGCAAAGCTGTAGGGGCCATTTACCCGATATACTTTCCATACATAACCCTATACTGTATACTTTATGAATCAATAAAAAAAATACAATTTTTAATTAAAAAGCTGTGTTTTCTATCAAAATTACTTCTTGCCTGAATTTTGGGACACCCTTTCCTTTCGGACATTCATCTAACTGGCACTAGTCGATAAATGCACTCAATAATTAACTAATGAAGATTAAATTGTTCCACACATTTTTCTTTTGTTACCTATATTATAATTTTGAATTTTTACAATAGGCACTACTCTAGTACCCCTCTAATGTTTGTTTTGGACTTTGCTAGGAATTTCCCTAGGAACTAGGAATATTCCTTAGAATTAATTTAAATACGGTGAACAGGCAAACGTGAACGTAGATTTACATCAAAATTATTTAAACGTATTTTGCATAGCTATTATCTTCTTAATATACGAATAATTCACTATTTATGTATCATAACATACAGAGTTTACAATCTTTTATATATCCATATAAATTCTTTCCGAGATTAAACAAATGTTATGGTTCTTGTTTCTAAAAGTGTAATATGTATAATGTGTTTTTGTGGATTGTAAGATAAAAGCAATGGTATAGTAGCCATTCTATTTTAGAAGCAATAAAATATGAAACATATTCTAAAATAGTTTCCTAAAGATTTAAGACGCTATTTTAGATGAAAGTTTTTATATTCATATTATCTGAATAAAAGTGCAGTTACATCAGATTGTATAACAAATTGTCACTATTTAATGGATTAAAAGCTCACCATAATTCCTTTAAATGATCATCAGAATAATCTTGTATCCAATAACTGATTTATTATTAACTAAACAAAAAATAATATTATGTATTCATTTTATTATTTATATACAAGGTCTAAACTCAATTTTATTAAGACAATTTAATAATTTTGAAAAATACTTCAATGAAATTTGACATGAGAGTGTTTTGAGTAGCTGAATATGATATGAAGTTATTTTTTACCTAAAGCATGGAGGTCGCTTAAACAGTTTTTTGTTTTTGCCATATTTTTTGTTTGGTTTTTAGAGGTGATGAGAACATGGAATTACATATGTATGTTACAGCCAGCCTAGGAGTATTTTAGTTTTAATACAAATAAACTTCGCTCGTTTACAGTTAAATTAAATATCATTTATGATATAAACCAAGGTACTTCTATTAAAAGATCAGTGGAGAAAAGGAAACGGAGAAAAATAAGACTTAAAACAAGGAAAATTACCTAAGTTAAATAAATAAAAGGTTAAATAAATATATGTGGAGAAGTGTAGGAAATTGTATTTAAGTTATAAGATTCGAAAGATGTAATGTGTAGTGTTTTCTTAATTTCATAAAAGTTGTTTTTTGGGAGTTTCTTTCAACTTCATAAATCTTCTATAAGATAAATTAAAAATAAAAAGAAATAGAAACAAATCACTGAGCAAATGGCTTAGTCGTCTCAGTCATGCAAGAGAAATTAGATAAATAGATAAAAGAGTCAGGGTTTACTGAGATATAGCCTTTTTGAATATCGTACCGCAAAATTAAATTCACTGGGTTATATCCCAGTAGGTGTTAAGTTTTGAATGAGGGTGAGTTGGTTTAAATTTTAAAAAATATTGAATTCAGTTGCAAATTTAACAAAGAAAGGAAGTTTATTTGATACCAGAATACTCTCAAACACTTTTCTAATCATCGGTTATGAAGCCGATGACTGTTGAAAAATTGAAATGGCACATTTTAGCGACATGCACCACCCTGCTTACAAGTAAATAAAGTGTTTCATTAAACATTTATTTGCGTTTTCTCAAAATCTTTACTACCAAAGAAATTATAAACAAAATACTGTTTAAGGTATTGTTAATGACCTCTATGTTTCATGTAATATTATGTGATATTTATATTTGACTATCCCAAAAACTCTCCCAAATCAAATTTCGTTGACTAATCTTTAAAAAATCACAGGGTTATTTTAAAAGCAAAAAAGTTTAAGGCAAGCAAAATAGTTTCTAAGGCAACTTTATTTAAATTGATTTATTTTCACCCAATTTTCGCTCTTGAAGTACCCATTGTCCTTCTGGACAGTCTGGTGATTTTTTACCTGAAAGGTTCAAATATCTTGAGGAAAAATAAACACTCTTCAATTGAATTGTTTCGATTTCTCCTACTGCAATACGTTTGCATTAAAAAATATCACGATTTCGTTGTAAATAATCAAAATTAGTCTTAAAACAAATTCTATTTCCCAAATTTTCAAATAATGACATGTCAAGAAACTACTATTATCGTAAGTAACCCAGGAATAGGCGTCCTTTTCGGGTCATTTGGTCAAAGTGGTTTCCTTCACCTATGACTTATCGGAGTGCTTGATTAAATCAGCTTTCAAATGAATAATTTTTTTTGTATTTTGTTTTAAAAATACTATTTCTTTTATTAAAACTATTTTTTACAAAATGATTTATTATGTTTAAATTAAACGTTTATGTTATTATTTTCTTCGTGTTTTTTGTGATTGCAAAAACACAAAATAAACGTAGAAAAAAAGAAATAACTTTAAGAAACAAGTCGTTTTAGTCAAGGACTCCGAAGGGCCATCTAAATTATTCCAAATTTGAAAAATAACTTTCTTGACAGCGAATTTCAAGTATTTAGATAAACGTGATATTTTTTATTGAAAGCATTGCAGAATCGTTTGCATAGCTTCTCAGTAGAAATCGAAATTGAATTTCCTCGATTACAGAACCATCTATCATGATTCGAAAGAAATATTTCAGACAAAACCTACCTACTTTTAGCCATACAATCCAAATCTTCTATTTAAGATTTCACGGTTACCCCACCACACTTACAAGGAGGGGGAGGGGATTAATATTAGCACTAATGTATTTCCTCCGCGGATTAATTAAATTTTGATTATGGACTTTTTTTGTAGAGTGCTTATTTCTCGAGATATTTGAAAGTTTCAGGTTAAAAGATAATAATATGTTATAAACATTGCTCGATCGATTTGAGATTGAGATACTGCATCATATAACCGTGAATAGCAATTAATCGTGTATCATTATTAGTCTTTTCTTAAATTTGTTTCGGAATTAAAAAAAGTTGTCAATCAACCTTCTCTAAAACATTAATAACTTCTAATTTTAGACAACATCTACTAGGTAGGTGCCAATTTACTTTCATTATACATTCAAGCCCATGAGACATAAAAAAACTCCTTCCAGGGAAATGGCAATGGTATTTAAATAATAGCTGTAAATTCCTGGAATGCAGTGAATAATGTTATAACACGAATATAAAATGCTACCGCCTTCTTTAGAACTACCATTCATTCAATAAAAAACAGTCCACATACAAATACAATAAATTACTACTAGCGCCGTACACCCAAACAACGGATATTATTGCATTGCATATCTACATGCAAGCCACAATCGAACGCGTTCATCAGTAGCGCACCAGAACGGACGATAGAACCTGTTAAACATTCAAAATAAAATAATAACGTAGGTACAGTTAGTAAGTTAATTAAACTTATATTTGGTTGAGACACAAATTCATAGCGTTAATGATTTTCATATCAAGAGGGTCAAACTTATTTGGAATTTATCACAGGTAAAGTAAAATGTAAAATCAAGATTTTAGTTGCTCAAAAAATGGAGTATCGCCTTGGAAGGAAAACGAATATTTTCAATATTAATTTTTGTTTGAATATAAAAGAATCTGTACCTACCACTTTCAGGATATCAAAAAAAGTTCAACCGAAAAAGATTCTTTCAAATATGGCTTCATCTTTCCACGTTTAAGAAACCATCTTATTTGCAGAACAAAGATTGATTAAACGGCAATCAACTGAATATTAGACCAACACCTATAATGAACTGTGACTGAATAATATCATGTGGTTTTTTACTACACAAATTATTTTTAACGAAAACATAAAAAATCGTTTGTACTTCTTTACTTGTTCATGAAGGTTTAATGTTAAATCCTCAGGAGTTCTAAAAGCAGTTATCTAAGATTTGTTATTGCTTTATTCGATTATTAAATATGCTTAAATATTAATATTTCCAAACAGTATTAATTCATTTCAATGTTGCAGAATTGGTTTTCAGCTTGTGACACTAGTAAAAGTCTTATATGTGAGTATGTGGTTTTTCTTTATGATGACAAATTAAACAATCTAAAAGATTGTGATCGAGGAATATTTGAAACGGTTAAAAAATGCAAATATTCGAAAACAAATAAACATAATAATTGTCTTACTTTACCAATTTTGCAATTCCCATTGCGCGCTTAGTAAAAATAATAAATTTTTCCTGAATTCCTTTCTTTATTTCGTATAACACACATTATTAATATATGCTATCCACATATACCACTATTGTTTTGAATTTGACAATTATTTCAGAAAATATGTGCCTCAAAATGTAAAAGCTATATTGCTATATAGGTATATTAAATTAGATTGATTATGTCCTTTGTAAAATGTTTAAGTAAAAGCCGAAATGATGAAAATGTAAAATACTTATAGATGAGTATTTTCTTATAATAGAGATACAATAACTTCTTTCTACTACCCCTATGTAAGTGAACATGTTTGAAAGCCGCGTTGTTGATTCTTGATAATCTTGTCGTCAGTTCAACAAGGCGTGGCGCCTTGCTTGGTATGCATAGCGTATTAATACAGTCGCCAAAAGACAATGCCTCTAAAGACGAAAATCGTCTAAAGTTGATATTAAGTACCTCTGAAAATTTTTTAAATAGGTATCGTTTTAGAGCTCATATAATAAAAAAATGTATGGCAAAACCTGTATATGAAATTCTCTACAAACATCAACTAATATTAATCTATTGAAATAATGAAACACAATTGTACTCACATATAATTGTTCTACTAATTCTCATTCGTACGTTTGTTAAGAAATATTCATAAAGGTTTAAATTCCATAGGGATAGAATTATTAAAAATTTGTACCTGATTTAAATAAATAAGTCCATAATTTTTCAGTGTACCTACAGAACTTAGATTGTCCAGCGATTCTGCTCCGTCTAATAGTGATGCAATTTATACAAAATCTTACTTGTTTATATGTAGTCGTCATGTGAATTTGTATATACTTTATAGTACCTACTAAGTTTTCTGAAGATTAGAAACGCTTTGCGTAGAATCGATACTTCCATATAACTAAATATAATTATTTACTATTATTTATTTACCATAAATTGGGGGTGGTTTTAAAAACTTAAACATTACTGTATGTTCCGCCTCTGTGTTAGTACACTTATCTCAGAAACAGATTTTTTCGCGAACCAAGGAAATGTCTGGTGTCTGAGGTGTCTGGTGTATCAAGGGAAAATACATAAGACACATTCACACCTCCATATTCTCTAGTTAATATGATTTATTCCCCGATAATTTGTCACATTATGTTTATTTATTAGATCATTAATTACGAGATAGGAAAGACATTTGCCGTGTATTCTGTCCATAAATAATAGTAGTAGAAAGTGAAACGTATGGATTTATTTGTATTGAAATAATTGCATTATTTCTATAATTTACGTTTCTGTTGCACAAACCAATAGGCCGATACGTTTAACACAACTCGAAGAATGAAGATAGAATGAAGGTTTTAGAAAGAATTTCGATGGCGGAGGTAGGCATCATACTTACTTCAGAGGCATGTTGACAGTATTAGAAAACTTACAAAATTTTCTAAGAAAGGTCGTTTTTGGTGTCAGTAAATATATGGTTTACTTTGTTTTATATGCGGAGTCCAATAGAAATAATAATATGACTTTTTCTGCTGTTTTGGAAAATACTTTGCAAGTATTGCGAAAAGTACCAACGTTTGCAGGTTTTTTAAACTCAATACGTGCCCATGAAACCTTAATTTTTTAAATCGATCGTTAGAACCATTTTCCTTTCGTGAAAGGTTAAAATTTTATAAAAAATTAAAGGAGCAGATTTATTGCTCCTTAAACATCAACAAATGATAATTAAGAAGAAAAAAATGTTTCCGTTATTTTTCTCTCAATTTTGCGTTAAATATTCATCAAATATCGATCACATTGAATTTTTCAAATGTCGAAACAAAATTTTTATTTTATAAAAATTTATTATTATTATTATTATTATTATTATTATCATTATCATTATCATTATCATTATCATTATCATTATCATTATCATTATCATTAT
>NW_019416910.1:208866-218982 GCF_000390285.2 Anoplophora glabripennis
CCTACCAAGCCTCAATAAATTATATACCCTATAAAACTATAAAATGCTAACCCACATTATGTATTTTGTCGAAACTTTTAATTTGCAGAAACCTACCAACCCACTTGGTATTATACTTATAATTTGCAGAAACCTACCAACCCACTTGGTTTTACTTTAATATAGCGCCAGATGCACTCAAGTGGGTTGTTAGCTTTCTGCAAATATGGGGTTCTTCAATTACAATCAATCAAAATAGAAAAACAAGAGCCATTTTGGCTAATGATACAGCAACATGATTTTTCACAACCCTATCAAAAAATTTCGATCAAAAAATCTTCTCGAGGTAGACCTGGTAACGAAGAAATTTTTAGTGACTTAATACCACTGTGGCCCAACGGAAAGCCTATCGCTGATGCGAAATTGCAGAATTTAAAGGAAATGATGCATCTTATTCCTGCAGATGCATTGCCTTTTTATCAAAATTTGCAGGGTGCCAATAAAAATGAAGATGTTGAGGGTTACAATGTTGAAGATTTAGATTTTGAAGTGGACGATGTAGAATAAAATAAAAACTTTATAAAATTAATAGTTTGGAATTTCATTATCTTGTTTTTTGATAAATAAAAATAATTATTTTTCATACTACTTTTGCTTTAATTCAAAATTATTGGTATTAGTTCCCAGTTTTGCAAAATGCAAAAACCTACCAACCCACAAAAAGTCGCCATTTTTACCTTTATTTTATATATAAAATATTTAAACAT
Organism: Anoplophora glabripennis; assembly: GCF_000390285.2. NCBI lineage: Eukaryota > Metazoa > Arthropoda > Insecta > Coleoptera > Cerambycidae > Anoplophora > Anoplophora glabripennis. The sequence goes on from NW_019416910.1 coordinate 209,613, forward strand.
AGATAAAATATCCAAAGATCTATCTTGAATCAAAAGAAAGTTACAAAGTAGTATTTAAATATCCTACAGATTTTTTAAATTAATAGAAACTTTAGAGTTGATTATCTCGGTTTGTCACTATTGTGGGTTGGTAGTTTTCTGCATAACGCCATCCAATTTATTCCCGCACAGGTAGAAGAATTTTAACTACAACTTGCACAAGTACTTGTACTTGTACAAGTACAACTTGTACAACTATACTACTCAGTACAAGTACAAGTACTTGTACTTGTACAAGTACAACTTGTACAACTATACTACTCATATCTGTACTTAAATGCATTCCAGATCGCACTGAAATGTGCTGGCTAGTCCGCTGCAATTTCGCAGGTACCTACTACTGGAAATAGGCATACCGATGTACGCATGAACAACTTGGACCAGTCTTCAACAATCGGCAAAGGGTTAAAAAAAGAACTGCACCTGTATTTGTTTCGCAAAAAGACAAGTATTTACTTAGACGTCGGGCAGGTGTTCTCCTTTTAAACAAACGTGCTTTACCTGTCCTTATACAAAAGTAAAATGTAAGCGAACTGAGGCCGCTTTTCATTATTTCAGCTGGGCTTTAAAACATTTTCAAGATGTTACGTAGATAGTGACAAACGATCGAATTGGAATAATTAATAATTACTCGTATTTTTTATCTCTAGTATCAATATATAAGTATAAGTATCAATACATGTCATTGTTTATATCTACTCATCTTCATTTTCTTCTTCATTATTCTTTTCTTTTCTATTTCATGTTTCTTATTTTTTCTCATTTAAACAGATTTTTTATATTCCTAAGTTTCATTAAACTTATAGATAGGATACTAGAATATAAGTTAAGTAATAGTTCATTGTTTATTTGCATCGCATTTTTATAATTACACGGGCACACAAAAAAGAAAAGTGGTCTGTTTCAAAGACATGGATTCTTATGTATTTTGACGTGCTCAGTCCGAATCCGGGATCAGAAATGTTCCATCATCCTTAATTTTTTTTAAAATCGCGAAAAACCGCTCTTAAATGCAGAAAATACAGAAAATCTCGCTTTGAGAGGAATTAGATATAATTGTAGAAACTAACTGAAATGACTACACGATCATATTTATAAGTATTTTGATGCGCTAAATCCGATCCAGAATTCAGAATTGCTTCATCACCCTTTAATTTGGTTAAATCGTCGAAGAATCACCCTTAAATACAGAAAATTCCACTCTATAGGGTATAACAATTGTAAGAAAATGAAAGTTACGGCAGGACCATATCAACAGGGTGTTTCGCATAAGAATTTTAATTCTAAAACTTTTCTTACTCTTGTTAGTTTTCAAAAAACTTTGTCGTCTTATAAATAAGTTTTGTAGCTGTTATTTAAAATCATCGAAAATTCAAAAGTTAGCTATGAATTTAAACGTCAAACTTGACGATCAGGAAAAAGTCGTTTAATTTTAGTAATTATTTGCTGGGTGTTTTGAAAATGTCCGGGAAGTTTTCATTTAGTGAATAAGTTGACATGCTTGCTTGTTAGTGTGAAACTACAGAAGAAGTGTTGAAGAATATCGGAGAAGATGTCCATACCGTGTATCCCCCATAGATAAACATTTTCCAATGTTGAAAAACGGGTTCGCGAAACAGGCAAGTTTTTCAGTAGGTAATACTCGAGAACATGCTATTGCAATCAGTGCACAAGACGAAGAACTTATTTTGAATACAATTGAAGATGGCCCACATATTAGTACTAGAATTCTGACTCGACAAACTGGTACTTATATCGGCAAACTTTTGTGCCCGAGTGATAAGACGCAATCTACTACATCCATATTGATAAAGTATTTTGTTTGTTAATATATTTTATATGATCTAAGTTTGTATAGAGACGGTTGCAGAGCAACACGAAAACAAAAAGGTTGTTGAAAAATCAAATAAAAATGATGACATGTTTTTTCTAAATTCTATTAATCTATTTGTTTAGTTGTACAACATTCAGGAAATAAAGAAAATTATTCAAATCAGCACAAGAGTTAATACAGTCCACTCTATCGAATAACACATATCATATCCAAAAACTACAAGAATTGTTACCGAATGTTACCGAATGATTTGGTTAAACGAGTGAATTTCTGTCAGTTTATTTTACATCAAAGCATTAATTTTCAAAAGAAAATTCTCTTTACTGATGAAGCTTGTTTCACCCGCAGAGGTACTACAAATTGACATAAGTAACTATCATGAGTATTCCGGTGTAAACCCTCGTTCAGTAACTCCTCGACATTTCCAACGCGAGTTTAAAATAAATGTTTGGATCGGTGTTATTTTACCGAATCGACTAAATGGCGAAACTTATTTAAAATTTCTCCAAAACACTCTCCCGGATTTACTTGACGAGATGCCACTACAACTCAGACTGGAACATGGGTTTATGCATTATGGAGCACTCCCACATTTTAGTAATATTGTTAGAGACTTTTTAAACGACTAGTATCCAAATAAATGGATTGGAAGAGGAAATAATTACCCACAAGTTTGCCCACCAGACCTCAACGAATGTGACTTCTTTCTTTGGGTAACGTTAAAAGAATTTGTGCATTCCTTGCCAGTTGCATTTCGGGCAGAATTGATTGTGGAATCGTATTACGGATAAATTCACATTCATTAGAAACAATCAGCAGTTATTGGATAGAGCAGACTTCAATTTTCGACGAGGAATAAATTTATGCCAGAGAGAAAATGGTAATCATTTTGAACAATTTCTATAACTTATCAGTGCAAATTGTATGTTATTTATGTTGTTTGAGTTGTTTGTTTTTCTATTAAATTATTCTTATTCCAACTTTTCTTCCTAATCGTCAAATTTGACGTTTAAATTCATAGCCAACTTTTGAAGTTTCGATTATTTTAAATAACAGCTACAATACGTGTTATGTATTAAGTTAGGTATTCGAATTTTTGTTGAAAACGACAAAGTTTTTTGAAAACTAACAAGAGTAAGAACAGTTTTAGAATTAAATTCCCCATGAAATAAAGTACCCGCCAACGAGTTAAAAAGTTCTGTCACTTTTAATGGTTGTATCATCCCTTATCAATCCTTTAAAATGCTTCAATTGAAGTCTGCTTACTGTCGATTAATGATCTTGGCACACTCACACCGTTTACCAAATTTGGTTTTTCTAAATTTAAGTATAATTGACATATTGATTTTTTCGAAATTTGATACCCCATTTTCAAGGCTTATAACTTCTCAGGGATGTAGCTTAGTATAAAGGTAAGTTGCGTTAAATCACCATATTTTGGATTCCCTACATGCCAATGCTCTGTGTCGGTTCTTATGCGGAACACCCTGTATAATTTTGCTTGATCAATAAAAATAGACCTTAAAAAATAAAGTTTAATTAATGCATGCGCCACAGGTGGCTTTTCCTGTGGCCTATATTAAGCTAGTGGACATTCCGTTTTGTTTATTATCAAAGAAGGTTCCCTTTAAGCCTGATCCAGACGCTAGGTTTTGCACAACGTTTTACCTGCGCAGACATAAATCGGAATGAAAGCGTTGCAAATCAAGAGCGTCCACACAGTGTCAACCATGGACGAAATATTGCTCTGGTCAAATTTTGTAAGGAAGAAAAAATAAATATTTTTTATAGGTAACTATTTCTCTATTTTCTACAGTTTCAACCTCTTTTTCCGCGTACCGTCTCCGCGCAGTGGGTATCCACTTGTGGCAATGCTCCGTAACGTAACAACGAACATGTTACGGCCTGTTGCAAAAGGTGACACGGTTCACTGCCAAAGTATGTGTGGTTCTGGTCGTATCATTCATTCCGTAACGTAACAAAATAAGATTACGAGACGACACAGGAACATAAACACGCTCGTCACTGCAATGGCCGTTAGCAGCAGCGTCATATATTTTTATTCATCATACAATTTTGAAGAATAAGAAACGGAAATCTCCGGAAATCTTTTCTTTACTCCACTTCATGGCACAAACACAGAAAAACACACTCTTCCTAGTCACTGCAGAAAACAGACTGACCCCAGACCATATACAAAATACTGATGAAACAAAAAAATTAAGACAAAATCCCATGTGCAACAGGCAACGTTGCGGCCAAAAGGGTAACCCCGTCTCAATATGTGGCAGAAAGTACTGTTGCATATCCCTTTGATGCGACGACTAAAAACCGACAACTGATGGTTCGTCCCGGATTAGTTACGCGTGTAAAATTTGGTACACGTACCATGCAACAATTTTCCGTCTCCACTAGCTGTAACGTAACATGTTCGGTGTTACGGTGCATTTGACACAAATGGATATCCGCCTTAAAACTTCATAGTTTTCTCGTCTACAAGCAACGTCTTATCTGTAACGTCTTGAACTGTGCAAGTAAAACGTGCAAAACCTAGCGTCTGGACCCGGCTTTATATTTATGTTTGGTTGTGGACCGTTTTATTAAATCGTCATATTTTAATTTCAAATTAATTGCTATTTTTTGCATTACTTAAGGACCATATGTATGTAAAAATTTATAATTATCAAAGCATGATAAAGTACTATTTCCGACTTAACTATTTACTCTTTTATAGGTAGTTAATTGATCGTATAATCTTACTTTTGTCACCTAACTGATTAGTTGATTTCAATTTAGTTAACAATAACTTAGTAACACTTCTCTAAGTACCAATTAAGCTACTTTATTCGTATATATAAATATATTAGTCAAGGATATGCAAATTAATGTCTTCTAGTGGCGCAGGGGATTATTAGATATTATAAAATAACCAAATCAATGCCTGTCCACCTCGCTGCAATGGATTAATTGTCAGACAAAGCAGATAATTTATGCCGATGTAAAACTTTAGATACAATATATGTACGTACTTATACGTTATCTAGGGTGTCTCCGTTTGTAAATCATAACATTCATATATTTTTCAAATATCGCCTATACTTAGTAAGGAACTCTGTCTGTGAGGTTGGATATCTTTTGCATACCTACCTAGATTTCTGGTATCGAAGAACATTGCTTGACTTCATTTGACAAGATTATTTAAAAAATTAGATTTTGATTTTTTTTAATTAGTTTAATACCTTTAAAGTATAGTAAAAACATGTGAGAGCTAAAAATAGAATATTGTTTTTTGAAATATCCTGTACTAAGGTGTTAATTTTAACAGATGATAGAATACATCAAAATAAACAAAAAACCTTATTGGGCTCTAACCTCAATCATTTCCGAGAAAAAAAATTATCAAAATCTCCAACTTGATGTACAAAAGTTTGATTAATTAAGGAATATTGACATAACTGCGTGCACAGAATACCATAAAATACAATATTTATCAATTTTCTTAACTTCTTTATGCTCTAAATAATAATTAGCGTTGTAATAAATTTAAAATTCGATCAAATTCATATCGGGCAACGTGACAACGGTGCGGCGGTTTATTAACACGAGGTACTAAGATGTCCAACAACCACCAATACGCAATTCAGTTGGTGCCTGGATTCGACTGTGTCGGAGTGTTTTTTGCGTATCACTATTTCCTTTTCTTGAGGTATTTTCCAGCGAGTGCGCGAAAATTGGATTCGAAGGTGTCGTGCGTGCATCGAAAATTTTAAATATGTAGTAGGTTTTGTACTTGTTTAAAAATTACGGAATTTTGCTTTTTGGTAAGTACCTAAATTATTTTTAATACATATGATTATTTGGACGACGTGAATCTTTAGGTTCCTACATACTCTAATTACATATTTTTCAAATACATAATTTGATGAAAAGTTAAGTTTCTGTTTTAAGAAATTCATAATTACTAAAATTGCACCTAGAATTTAAGCACAACACTAAACTGGAAAACAATTGTCTTGATATTTACTAAATGTTTCACAATAATAGTTGTTTACATTTTTTACCGTAGGAGAAGTCTGCTGCGTGCACACGTTGTGTGTATCAGTAGGCTAAGCGCTTTTGTCACGTTGTTGTGAAACTCCTCAATATTAAACTTTTAATCTTACGCTCCTGTAATATACAACATTTTTGTTCATTTATGACTAATCTACCTCATGCTGAAGTAATGGTAGTGAAACTTCTTACACTCTGTATTTATAACAGTATTGCCAAGTAAAGAGAAATTGCCTATTTTTATAAATATTTTAATACACCATCACTAATAAAATATGTATACAAAAAAATATTTGGTAATTGATTTACATGTCAGATAAAAGCAATTTGTCATTTTCTATTTCTATCAGTTCTTCAATTTTTACGTCACCCTTGAGCGTTGACCATGACTGCAAATAAATGCCCTGTCAAAATTTAGTAGAATTTTTGTATATGGAAATAAACAAATTCACATAATGGGTGAGGTAAATCGAAGCTTACTAATTTTCATAAAATGCTCCTATAGCGTGCATTGTCTGCAAACTAAAAATAAAATATAATAATATATACAGGATGTTACAGATTAGTAGGTCAAAGTCTTTAACCACATATTCTTTGGACTAAAATAACGCTATCAAAATCAAAATTTAAAAAATTATTTTTTAGCTCCGGCGATTTTAGAGATATGTATTTAAAATTTGGGACATATTTTTATCTTACACTTTGTAATTTTCGTCTAAAATATCAAAATGTGAACTGATTTTTAGATAAATTGTGTTTTTATTCTATTTTTTTCACTCTTTTTTATTTAGGGCTCGATTTGCGAGATGTTGCAACTTTTCTGCATGTGTTAAGTTTGGCACAAATTAAATATCGCTAAGTATTAGAAGACCAGTAATTTTATTTGGGAAAGTAATTTTATTTCCCTCATGTTGGCAAATAAATTTCGGTAAAATTAAAACAATAAAATCAAGATTACATTAAAACATAACATTCTGTTCCACCGGATGTCTCGAGAGTAGATATAACGGTTTGTCATTGTTCATTGTAAACGAGTAATTAATATTGGTGAAGCCAAGATTTTGAGAATTTTCGATGTCAGTACCAGTCGTGCAATGTTGGGTTGCCTAAGCTCGGCAGTCACGTGCCTTGTAAACATTTATGAAGCCTCTGTAGAATCGGACACCTATGATTGAAATCAAATTTACTTATGTCAGAACCACCACCACCACTACCACTACCACTTTGTAGGTAATTATTTCGTGCTTGAATGTAAAAACGTTCATTTTCAGACGTATCTAGCCAAAGAAGTGAAGTTGGCAGTAAGACGAGAGGAGCGGATTTTTAGTTGTCTTCTATTTGATTGGTTATTGCAATCAAGGTAATTCATATGTTAGGTCTTGAATTTGTAAATTTTTTAAGATACTTGCCAGTACCTAAAAAAAAATCAGAAAAAGACTATAGGCTTAGTTTTTCCGACACTATCGAATAAGCAAATAAAGAAATATGTGGAATATGTACACAATAAAAACATTACCTAGAATTAGGTTTTGTTATATTTTCAAATAATATTGTACTACAGTTTGATACAATTTGCACTTGGCCCCATTTGAACCACAATTGTGTGAATATTCATGGCAACGTTTTCTGCGTATGCGTTTGATTAAAAGTAAAACAGGTACATACTAGCAACAAAAATTACTTTACGCTTTTATAAGGTTATACTTTCAAGCGAAATAGGAAACTATAAACTCTTTGTATCTGTAGATCTTCGATTTTTAATTTCTGCGTAATCCTTACTAAGATACTTCTGCGGTGGTATTATATAAGATTAGTAAAACTAGTATTGTTAATTAATGTTTTACGAAAGAAAACAAACCTGTTGCTGCTCGATGTGGGTTGGTACATTGACCATAAATTTGGCTTAGACAACTCAGATGAAAATCCCCTTAGTTTTTTACGAGTTATTAATTTGAAATAATTCCTACTAAAGAATAACTGTGGTTGACTGGTTCTTAGGTACTAACATCTAAGATTTGCATTATTTAGTAATAATACGTAGGTAACTGTCGAAAAATTACATTTTAAAGTTAACTGTCCTCTTTTCCTTAATTTTATGTTATTTAAATTACATTGAAAACATCTGCAGCACTAAAGTAAAATACATATATACCTACACTCATACATATTTCTATAAAGTTATGCTTAATACTATTTTATTGTTTCCAATTTAAATCTACCAAACCGAAACAGGTTGTAGAGAATTTAAAAAAGTTCGTACATAAATGCACCCGGAAAAGCTTACTGAAGAAGATACGGGGGTTGAAATTCACCATTTAAATTGATTCTTGAGCAATATCGTAAAAAGACAAATGATATTACATTTAAATGTCGCAAACTGGAAGGGATTGTTTGTCCAATTACTTCCTAAGTCTTAATAAATACGTATGCATTTATTGTCAAAGTGATAAAATTTATATATCCATATTTTTAAGCAGAAATATATAATGTTTCCTGTAACTTTGGTTGTCTAAAATAAAAATCACTCACTAACACTCATGTCACTTAAAAATGTATGGTTTCTAAGAAAAATTGATTTTAATTTTGCGCTACAGTTGTCAGTTACGAACGATTAAACATTTTCGATTGGTAGATAATGACATTTCAAGAAAAATCTGCGTTTTTTCAAAATCTTTACTAGTATAGCGAAAAACCAGAAGGATCTTTAACTAGTTTAATTAAAATGTCTTAGAAAGGCAAAATTATGTAAAATAAACAAAAAATACTTCTTTGAACACCGGTAAATTGAGGAAACATTTTGGTAAGGGAGTATATTAGGTTGATTTCTTTGTTTGGATTATGATTTTATGTATACATTAATATGCCTGGTAAATTGTTAAAACATATGTTGGTGGATATTCCACTAAGATTATCTAAAAACCTTATATACTGGGCACAGAAATTAAGGGATATTAAAAAAATCCCAAAATTTTGGGTGATTTTCAAAGAGCTGTAACTTGGAGGGAAATGGTCGTAGAGACAATAAATAAAAAGGAAATTGAAGCTTCAAATGTCTAGTTTTCGGATCTTGAGTTTAAAATTTTTTTGCATCAAGAAAATCAACATAAAAAATGCAAATTTTTGCTTTTCTTTAAAAAGGCCTATGGATTTCAATTTTTTTTTTTGGTAATAATATATAGATAATTTATTTCTCTAATTTGAGCGGTTCCGGAGCCCTGTACTATGATTTGTTCACATTTTCACTTCCAATTTTTTTTTTAATCAAAAGCTAATAATTACGACTTGTAGAGAATACTTGAGTAATTGATTGCCAAAGTCAAAAATTATTTTTTTTTTGCTTTGATCGACGATAACTCAGCGACAAATACTTAATCGTACAAGGCACCGGAACCGCTCAAATTGAAGAAAATTAAAATATCTACAAGAGCTTTATGGTGTAATTACTAA
>NW_019416911.1:0-41582 GCF_000390285.2 Anoplophora glabripennis
ATAACAAAACATAATTTAACTATGCGCGCGCATCAAAACGTGTGCTAAACTTATTATTAAACAAATAGTGAAAAAAATGGAAAAAATTCAATTTTCTCTTTTTTTCAACACAGTTCAAAAACTATTCGTTTTTGAGAAAAATTGAAGAGGAAAAAAGATTCGTAATTAAATTTTATACATGATATACCTATTTTGAAATAAAAAAATACAACATTACAAATATAACAAAAACAACAAAAAAAATGAAAAACCAACACATCAATTTTCGTTAAAATCGGTCCGATAGTTTTCGAGTAATAATTTCGCAATCCAGATTTTTTTTTAAAAATTGAAATTTTTGCAAATTAAAACTAAATTAAGACTTCTAGATACTTGAAAATTTTATGATCAAAAAAAGTCCACTCAAACTTGGTGGTAATTGTTTAAAGACATGCGTAATTTTTGCGCTTATAAACAAATAGAATAACTATAAATTCATTATAATAATTATTATTTTTTAAATTATGCTTTTAAGGTACTCGGAAAGACGCTTCTTTTTTTTTAAATCGTGGTGATTCGTTAATTGATTCCAGAGTCGATCAAAGTTNCAAATAGTGAAAAAAATGGAAAAAATTCAATTTTTTCTCTTTTTTTCAACACAGTTCAAAAACTATTAGTTTTGGAGAAAAATTGAAGAGGAAAAAAGATTCGTAATTAAATTTTATACATGAAAAACAACAAAAAAAATGAAAAAAATTACAATATATTTGCGATTTTTTTAAAGTACTTATATTATAGGTAGGATCTTCATATTTGGCCAAAAAAATATTTTTGATATAATAAAACAACACATCAATTTTCGTTAAAATCGGTCCGATAGTTTTCGAGTAATAATTTTGCAATCCAGATTTTTTTTTAAAAATTGAAATTTTTGCATATTAAAACTAAATTAAGACTTCTAGATACTTGAAAATTTTATGATCTAAAAAAGTCCACTCAAACTTGGTGGTAATTGTTTAAAGACATGCGTAATTTTTGCGCTTATAAACAAATAGAATAACTATAAATTCATTATAATAATAATTATTTTTTAAATTATGCTTTTAAATTACTGGGAAAGACGCTTCTTAAAAAAAAACGTGGTGATTCGTTAATTGATTCCAGAGTCGATCAAAGTTGACCGGCATTAGTGGCGTAAATTTTTAAAATCAAATTATCTTAGAAAAAAAACATTATACTACATATTTATTGAATATAAATTAATTTTAAGTGTTTATATACATTTCTAAATAATAAACATTAATTTAATCAGTTAATGATTTCATTTTATTTTAAAGAAATTCTATATAAATTATTATTCGAGTGTAGCTCATTTATATACTACAGTAATTTCGGAAGTTTCATCAGCATCTTCTTCTATCTTTCTGTCATCAAATATATTACTTTCAGAAACTTCCAGTTAGTGATCTTCCATTTCTTTATCTGAAGTTGTCTCTCCGTCAAAGTCAATTTCTATATCCGTGCACACAAATAAACGCGTTAGCTGAGTACTCACGAACGCGGAAGAATATACAGTTTTTATATTATATATTTATTAAAAATACTTACATTTTCCTAATGCAGCACCCGTGTAAAATATTTCGAATAATTTATATTCAATAAAAATGGAGTATAATGCTTTTTTTTCTAAGATAATTTGATTTTTTTTTCTTTTTTCTCTTCAATTTTTCTCTAAAATGAATATTTTTTGAACTGTGTTGAAAAAAAAATAGAAAAAAAATTGAATTTTTTCCAATTTTTTCACTATTTGTTTAATAATAAGTTTAGCAGACGTTTTGAAGCGCACGAGAAAAGTAAAGCAAATTAAAAAGTAGTAATTATCAATTCGTTAATAGGTCGATAATAATTAACAATTCATATTTGAAATGCGATATTTGGACTTTTCAGCTCGTGAGACATCTATTTAAAAAAACATTAAAATCGCACCACTAGAAGCCGAGATAATCAAAAATTTTAAGCGCGCCGCTGTTTTGAGAGCGCGATTTCAATTTCGAGACGGCCGGAGTAGCCGAGCTCTCGACCCCCCACACTACCTCCCATACATTTTTTCTGAATTTCATGCTCGGTCCAATAGTTTTAAAACATTTTATATGAGTTGCACAAGGGCGTAAGTTTTGCAAATTCACTCCCATAAAGTACTCGGAATGGCAAATGTATTTGTTTAAAAAACAGCCCTCCAGACCTCGTAGTTACGCCACAACTGCCGGTTAACTTTGATCGACTATATCTGTGGAACGAATTAACGAATCACGTTTTTTTTTAGAGAAGCGTCTTTAAAAGCATAATTTAAAAAAATAAAAATTATAATGAATTTATAGTTATTCTATCTGTTTATAAGCGCAAAAATATCTTTAAACAATTACCACGGCTCTCCTAATTAACGGATTTCAATTTTTCTAGACACATTTTAAAGTTTGAGTGGCCTTTTTTATGTGATAAAATTTTCAAGTATCTAGAAGTCTTAATTTAGGGTCAGTTCAATTTGCAAGCATTTCAATTTTTTTTCAAAAATCTGAATTGCAAAATTATTACTCGAAAACTACCAGACCGATTTTAACGAAAATTGATATGATGTTTTATTAGATCAAAAATATTTTTTTGGCCAAGTATCCTACCTATAATATAAGTACTTTTTAAAAAATCGCAAAAATGTTGTAATTTTGTTCACTTTTTTTTTGTTGTTTTTGCTATATTTATAATAATTATGTTGTATTTTTTTATTTGAGAAGAGGTATATCATGTATAAAATATAATTATGAATCTTTATTCTTCTTCAATTTTTCTCTAAAATGAATAATTTTTTATCTGTGTTGAAAAAAAGAGAAAAAAAATGGAATTGTTTCCAAATTTTTTCACTCTTTGTATAATAATAAATTTAGCACACGTTTTAAAGCGCGCGCATAGTAAAATTATGTTTTGTTATATCATTTTGGAGCCATTAAAGTAAAAATTAGCGATACTATATAAAACATCCAAACATGGGTGTTTTGAAACAGATCCCGCAAACTCTTGCGGACGAGTGGAAATAATTTCACATTATCTCCCTCCCAAGCGAGCGGACGCTGAGAACTGTAATCAGAGTGCTCCCAGATGGGATTTCCAACGAGGAAATCCGATCTGATCTTCTGGAACAGGGATTTAACGTTTCTTTTGTTTTCAGGATGACCAGTCGGAGGACCAAGGCTCCCATGCCTCTGGTGCTCGTTCAGGTGCCCCAGGAGCAGGAGGAGCTCCTGAAGGTGACAAGATACTGCCACCTTATCGTCAGAGTCGAGCCTCAGCGAGCCAGAACTGAGCCAACACAATGCCATCGCTGCCAGCGCTTCGGTTACGCGCAGAGCCGTTGTACCGCAGCTGTTAAGTACGTGAAGTGCGGCGAGGGTCACCACTCGGCAGATTGCATTAAGAAGCGCGATACCCCGGCAAAGTGCGCTAACTGCGGCGGCGAACAACCCGCCAGCTACCGCGGATGCCCTAGCTTCCCTAAGAAACGACAGGGAGCAAAAAGCAGCAGCACAAAGAACAGGCTAAGTTAGCACACCCCCCGAAGGTGACGGCGGCGAAGAGCTCCGCCGATGCCGCCAGGCGGAAGCAGGGCTCCGCCGTGGACCCAAGGGGGGCCCCAAAACCGACAGGAGCACGGAATCCGCAAATGCGGGAGATGTACTCCGCGATGTTGGCTTTTTTTTCAGTAAAATGCCATCACAGTTACAGAAGTAAATGGACCCTCCGACTAGTGTGCAGTCCCTCAGAATTGCCTCCTGGAATGTCGACGGATTCCGGGGACGAAAAATCGAACTCAAGGAGCTCTTGCTCCGTCTAGACGTGGACGTGATGGCGATACAAGAGACCACAGTAGAGGACGCACACACTGTTAGGATTCTGGGCTACCTAGTGTATCGCAGGGACCGAAACAGACACGGTGGAGGCGTGGCCCTGCTCGTAAAAAGAGATATAGATTACCATATTTTGCAGGCTCCTCAGCTAGAAAACATGAAAGCCGCCGCCGTATCGATCCGTACTCGCAGGTACGGAGATATCGCCGTGGTGACCTGGTATCAGTCCCCTCATCTCCTGCTCACCGATCACGATGTACGCGCGGTCCTGAAGACGTGGCCCCAAACCGCAACCATCGCGGACTTTAACGCGAAATCACCCGAATGGCACAGCACGACCACCACCACGCGCGGCAGGATGCTTCTGCAATTCTTGCAGAACCATGAGGACGTGGCAGCGTACGGACCCGATGGAACGACGTACTACGGTGCAATTGGAAGACTAGACGTGTTGGATATCGCTTTACTCAGGGCAATACCGATGGCAGTCAACCTGACGACACACTATGAGGGGGCGACGAACCATACCCCCATTCTCCTAACCATAGGAGACGAGAATCGCGGCGAGGACACCGTTGTCAAGCGGCGGATCAACTGGGACCAATTCCGCGCAGAAATGTAACGAATATGCGCACCCATTCCGGTCGTTAGCGACGCGGCGGACCTCGAGGCCGCCATCGCGAGCCTTGAGACGGATATCCACACCGCTTTGGAAACCAGCACCACGGAAACGACGGAGAGGAGGATAGCGAATTATGCAGGTGAGCTACCTCTTATGTTGCAGGACCGAATCAGGGAAAGACGTGCGGCGAAAAGAAGAGCCACGAGGACAGCACACCTCCGGGATAAGCAGACGTTAAACCAGCTGAACCGAAGGGTAAAAACAGCCCTAGAGGAGCACTACCAGGACTCGTGTCAGAGACACCTAAAGTCACTAAACCCTGAAGATCGCAGCCTGTGAACGATGCAACGGGCGCTAAGGTCCACCCGGAAGCCGACGCCTCCGATTCACGGAGAGAACGGGATCGTCTATAACAGGTATGAAAAGGCCGAGGCTTTCGCCGACAGACTCGAATTACAGTGTAGGAAGAACCTTCTCGACTACGAAGACGAGGACCATGCTGACGAGGTGGAGCGACGCGTACGGCGCTACCGACGCCAACCCGACAGAGACGACATAAGGCCGGCGACATCCGAGGAGATGAGGCATATCCTGCGGCACCTTAACCCCCGCAATGCACCCGGATTGGAAACCGAATAGTCAGAAAGCTCCCCCACAAGGGAGTGATGGCGCTGCTGAACATCGTCAACGCCATCCTGAGATTGCGAAGATTTTCCGTCAGGTGGAAGAAAGTCGACGTCATTTTCGTCCCGAAACCAGGTAAGAATCTAACCTTTGCTGCCAGTTACAGTCCCATCAGTTTCCTGCCGATGATGAGCAAGGTAGCAGAGAGGATCATCCTGACCAGACTGTGTGAAAGCTCGGACGAATTGTGAGTCACCCCTGACGTGTCAGTTCGCCTCCGCAGCTGACACTCAACGGAGCAGCAGATTCTCAGATTAGTAGAACATCTGTCTGCAGGTTTCAGTAACCGAGAATCCACCGCGGCAGTCTTCCTGGACGTCGCCAAGGCCTTCGACAGGGTCTGGCACGATGGGCTTCTGGCAAAGATGCTCGACTTTGGCTACCCTGTCGGACTGGTCAAACTGGTGGAATCCTTCCTCAGAGGCAAGAAGCTACGTGCGAAGGTAGAGGGGCCCTATCCACCGCACCTGTTCAACATCTATACATCCGACGTGCCCTGAGCAGAGCGTACTACCATGTGCCTCTACAACGATGACACCGCCATAATGGCCCGTTTTCTGAACCCCGATGTTGCGAAGAGGTATCTCCAAAGAGCTGTAAGCCAATTAGAGGACTGGTGCAACAGGTGGAAGGTGGCGATCAACCCGGAGAAAAGCACAGGTATTATATTTTCTCGTAGGTACTGAACGCGCTCCCAGGGACACGTGAAGTTCAACGGAGAAGACATCCAGTGGGCGATCACCGTCAAGTACCTAGCTGTTTAAATTTTAGGAAAAGCCCTAAGATTTTCGATAATGTTTACATAAATATATGTGCCCAATTTAAAATTATTTCACTTACTAGTTTTTATTTAAAAAACATATTTAAGTTTAACACTCTGTATCTTTTTGACGAAGCGTCCTAGGTAAGAACTTTATTTTAAAGACTCCCCTTAAAATTCACCAAAGAATACGAGGTGACCATTTTTGGTCACCATTTGTGAATTTCCCTGTATAAGTCATCAAATTGTTAATGCGACATTTCGACTTCCGGCAATTATAAACTTCATTTTTTATATAAACAAACCCATTAATTGTTCTATTTTCTTCGAGTATAACGTCTTCGGATGAAACATACCATTAGAGTTATTTTTCTTCAAAAATGTTGATTTATGTCTAAAATCGTTAAAAAAATGTAACCTAGTTTGAACAGCTATTGTATTTTGCAATTCTTACTATACTATTTCCAACATCTCTTAGCTATGCCTAGGTATATACAGGGTGTAACTTTAAATGTGGTTTAGTTTTTTTAGGGGTAATAATACGTGTTCCCCTGAATACGACTCTGAAATACTTGAACTTTTAAACTGTACTTTAATTCTTTGTATACGCCGCCACTGGGCACTCGGAGTTAGGATATTAAGTTGTATCCCTGCGCTTATCAACGTTGCCAGTTGTTCATCAACCTACATTGTGCGAATCTACAATGGAATATAATTTAGTAAAACAGATTGCTTTTGTATAACTTAACAACGTGTTATTTTAAAGTTACCATATTTTTTAAATATGACTGGTCAAAGTGCCAAACATTAAAAAGAACATTCTATTGCTAACAAAAAAAATAAAAAAATTACATGATTTATTAAATATTAACCAATACGTTAATAATTGTTAATACTTTTTTAAATCAACTGTTACAAAGCGAAGGAAAAGAAAAAATAACAGTGAAAATAGATTGCTTTTCTATGAGAATAACGTGTTGTGATGTTGTTGTTTGTTTCCTTCGTCGTTCGTCACTATGACGCCTGAGTGGCGGCGGCGGTTACCTCGGGCGCCAGTTTCTGTTTAAAGTGAAGAAATACCACTACTCGGGTGGCTACAATGAAGACACGTGTCCAGAGGGTCTAGAGATAGTTAGACTACACACAGGAATAAAAGTCACATAATTTACAAATATTTACATTTATTATGGGTTTAATCCTATACAGGGTGATTCATTAACAATGGGAAAGTCGAAAGCTGAAGATACTACACGTGAAATGGTGACCATTGGCGCAAATATGCCTTATCCGAAAGTTGATAGTTTCGGAAATACAGGGTGTTGAAAGTTAAAATTTTAAATAATTTTTTTATTATTACTCTGAAAATATGTAGGTTAGGAACTTGAAAATTTATGAAACTATATTTTTTAAGCGACGAATAAGATTCATGTTGTAATTTCAGCATTGCTTATAGAGGGCGCCACTTACGACCAATTTTACCGAAAATTTAGTTAATAACTTTTTACCCTTTCGTTCCCGGCACGCTTCAGCCCCCTTACTAGTCCAAAAGCTAGCGATGAATCACTCTCTATAATTTCGACCGTGGAGTATAGTTGCGCGAACAAATTGGGTCTAGCTCGACGATACTCTAGTATCTCGATTTGTGGCATAGGTCAGACTAGTGCTCACTCGTCTCAAACTGTCTCTTCTGTGGTTAGATCTTGTCTCAATCTCTCCCCAACATTTGATTTGGACTTAATTGTTCTCCCGAAAATCTGCTC
This sequence comes from Anoplophora glabripennis, assembly GCF_000390285.2. NCBI lineage: Eukaryota > Metazoa > Arthropoda > Insecta > Coleoptera > Cerambycidae > Anoplophora > Anoplophora glabripennis. The sequence goes on from NW_019416911.1 coordinate 7,702, forward strand.
GAATATGCCAGTTGTCTCCTTCGGAGATGGCGTATTAAACAATTTCTCTAACCTCATTTTGGCAGATCCAAAGTTTCACATCTCTAGCCCCATAGATTTACTCTTGGGTGCAGACATTTTTGTCAAATTTTGAAAGGTTATACCATAAATAACCCCTCGAATGGTCTGGTAGCTATTGATACTGTTTTTGGATGGATGATTACGGGCAAAGTGAAGACTCCCTCTCAAACTACTATAGCTAATACCTTTCTCTCTCATTCCAACCTTTCTCTAGAAATGTTAGTGCATAAATTTTGGGAACTTAAACAACTTCCATGTTCGCAGAAAAGCACTCCCGAAGATATCCTTGCAGAAAGGCAATTTTCTAATACTGTCACCCGACTAAAATCAGGTCGTTTTGTGGTATCTCTACCATTTCGGGATAATTCTCCAACTTTCGAAGGTACAAAGGAACAAGCCCTGAGAAGATTAAATTCTCTCGAACGTCGTCTTTATCGCGAACCCAATCTACTCGATCAATACTCTCAATTCATGATGGACTATCTGTCGTCAGGTCACATGTCTCTTTCTAGTGACATCTCGTTAAATACCCATTCGTATTATATACCCCATCACTCTGTTATCAAACCAGATAGCTCAACCACCAAATTAAGAGTGGTTTTCGATGCGAGTGCGAAGGATCGTAACAACCAATCTCTCAATGATACACTTCTTCCAGGACATAAACTTCAGCAAGACTTGACTTCGATTCTTCTCAGATTTCGACTCCATGCTGTGGTATTCACCGCGGATGTAAAACAAATGTTTAGACAAATCCTGGTCCGTGAGGAGGATCGCTCGTATCCAATGATCTTATGGCGTTTCTCGAAAGATNACTCTAGTATCTCGATTTGTGGCATAGGTCAGACTAGTGCTCACTCGTCTCAAACTGTCTCTTCTGTGGTTAGATCTTGTCTCAATCTCTCCCCAACATTTGATTTGGACTTAATTGTTCTCCCGAAAATCTGCTCGAATATGCCAGTTGTCTCCTTCGGAGATGGCGTATTAAACAATTTCTCTAACCTCATTTTGGCAGATCCAAAGTTTCACATCTCTAGCCCCATAGATTTACTCTTGGGTTCAGACATTTTGGTCAAATTTTGAAAGGTTATACCATAAATAACCTCTCGAATGGTCTGGTAGCTATTGATACTGTTTTTGGATGGATGATTACGGGCAAAGTGGAGACTCTCTCTCAAACTACTATAGCTAATACCTTTCTCTCTCATTCCAACCTTTCTCTAGAAATGTTAGTGCATAAATTTTGGGAACTTAAACAACTTCCATGTTCGCAGAAAAGCACTCCCGAAGATATCCTTGCAGAAAGGCAATTTTCTAATACTGTCACCCGACTAAAATCAGGTCGTTTTGTGGTATCTCTACCATTTCGGGATAATTCTCCAACTTTCGAAGCTACAAAAGAACAAGCTCTGAGAAGATTCAATTCTCTCGAACGTCGGCTTTATCGCGAACCCAATCTACTCGATCAATACTCTCAATTCATGATGGACTATCTGTCGTCAGGTCACATGTCTCTTTCTAGTGGCATCTCGTTAAATACCCATTCGTATAATATACCCTATCACTCTGTTATCAAACCAGATAGCTCAACCACCAAATTAAGAGTGGTTTTCGATGCGAGTGCGAAGGATCGTAACCAATCTCTCAATGATACACTTCTTCCAGGACCTAAACTTCAGCAAGACTTGACTTCGATTCTTCTCAGATTTCGACTCCATGCTGTGGTATTCACCGCGGATGTAAAACAAATGTTTAGACAAATCCTGGTCCGTGAGGAGGATCACTCATATCAAATGATCTTATGGCGTTTCTCGAAAGATGATCCGATTTAAACCTTTGTTCTCAACACACTCACTTACGGCATGAATTGTTCTCCTTTTCTCGCCATAAGGACTCTGCTGCAATTGGCAAAGGATTTTAAATCCGAATTTAATACATTACCTTCAGGTGAAATCCAGGTAACATTTGTTTGCGCAAAGTCAAAAGTTGCCCCGCTNAACCAAGTGTTTTTTCGTGTTATTACAAAAATAAAACAAATAAAATACGTAATTATGATTTAAAGTAATTGTTCTAAGAATCCACCGTTGACACTGATACACTTTACACGTTTTCTGAAAGATCTTCGAGTTTGAAACAACATATTGGGATTGCGTCTGACTTCGTTGGCAGCGATTTGTATATTCTTTGCCACAACTCTTCACACGAGCCAATAGATTCTTTGTAAACTATATATTTCATTCGAGACCAAATAGAAAAATCAAGAGCATTGAAGTCCGGGCTTCTGGATGGCCAAGCAAAAATGCTTAGATGGCCAATCCAGCGATTTGGAAAAACTGGCATCTAAATATGCACGCACAGGCCAAGAAAAATGCGGTGGAGCTCCTTACTTCGGTGATGGTTGGATTGGACAGCTTGTTGTAACGACGGGAGATGGACCCAACTACTCGCTGTCACGGCTCGATGTCGACTTCTTCTTCAATCGCTCGGATTCGCGGAACACCCGTACCGCGCACGGCTTGGTCTACACAAGCCTCGCATATCTATCGCGTTCTTACTCGGGTTTTTATAAACAAGCCCTTGCTTTGGCTCCCTAGCACTTGTGTTTAAATTAATCATAATTTAAATTTATATTTATTACAACAATCTCATTCGCTCAGGTTAATAACCTGAATAAAACTCCCGCTTATTTAAGTAATATTAAAATAGGTGTTGATAACTCGTTCTTTCCCGATTTTATTCATTTAAATTACTGCTCGCTATTGGTACAATGTCTAAATTAAAGCAATACACTGCTCTCAGGCAAAATTACCTTTTCAAAATTATTGAATACAATGCTTTAGTAAAAAGATACGATAATCCCCGAATAATAGCTACAGCGCACTGGCATGCCTTGGAAGCGACGAAAAGGTTAGGCGGCTCGGAAGGTCCTGGTTCACTTCGTCAACTAGTTGATACATTTCGCGAAAACATTGCCATTCTTAAGAATATGCATTTCCCGGTTAAACAATGGGACTTAATTTTATTCACTACGTTATTCGATCGTCTGGATAAGACAACAGCCACTAGGTTTGAGCTAGCTCACAATATTTCTGTAAATACATTAGATTCTTTTGACATCTTGATAGAATTTCTCGACAAACAATGTGATGCACAAAATAAGGTAGGTCTGTCTAGGGATTTAAATTTGAAATTAAATGACTCGTCGAAATTCGAGCCGAAATTTAGGCAGCATTCCAGTCCTAAATCTTCAACAGCTTTCGCTACAAATACTACTAATACACAGTTTTCATGTCTTCTCTGTAAAGCAGATCACTTATTACATCATTGTCCCAACTTTATCTCTAAATCCCCACAAGAGAGATTCACTTCTCGTGGAGTGTGTAGGAAGTGCTCGAAGAAACATCACACTATGTTACATTTTGCTTTTCACACAAATCAACCCGGTGCAAATGTCTCTCAACCAAATCTTCAATCGTCATCACCGACGCTCTCTACTTCCGTATTACGGGAGGGAACAATTACAACTTCTAATACGCTTTTATCAAATGATAATTCTCTCATTTTGCTATCTACGGCTGTTGTTCAAGTATCGAATGGACAGGGACAGTTTACTCCTGTACGGGCGCTTATTGACAGCGCTAGTGACTCGAATTATATTTCATCTATACTCCGCGGTCGAAATTATAAAGAGTGACTAAGACATAATATAAAAACACTATTACCATAATGCGTATAAAATATAAAATGATTTTTATACGGTTCAATATTATTTATCTTTGAGCCGCTCGCTACGCACATCGATAGATGCTGTAATAATTAAAATGGATCAAAATGCCTGTTATAGCAAACCGTAAAAAATATTAGATGTTATGTTTTATTATCTTTTTTCATTATTTTCTATATCTTGTTGCCTTTTNCAATTTTCTAATACTGTCACCCGACTAAAATCAGGTCGTTTTGTGGTATCTCTACCATTTCGGGATAATTCTCCAACTTTCGAAGGTACAAAGGAACAAGCCCTGAGAAGATTAAATTCTCTCGAACGTCGTCTTTATCGCGAACCCAATCTACTCGATCAATACTCTCAATTCATGATGGACTATCTGTCGTCAGGTCACATGTCTCTTTCTAGTGACATCTCGTTAAATACCCATTCGTATTATATACCCCATCACTCTGTTATCAAACCAGATAGCTCAACCACCAAATTAAGAGTGGTTTTCGATGCGAGTGCGAAGGATCGTAACAACCAATCTCTCAATGATACACTTCTTCCAGGACATAAACTTCAGCAAGACTTGACTTCGATTCTTCTCAGATTTCGACTCCATGCTGTGGTATTCACCGCGGATATAAAACAAATGTTTAGACAAATCCTGGTCCGTGAGGAGGATCGCTCGTATCCAATGATCTTATGGCGTTTCTCGAAAGATGATCCGATGCAAACCTTTGTTCTGAACACAGTCACTTACGGCATGAATTGTTCTCCTTTTCTCGCCATAAGGACTCTGCTGCAATTGGCAAAGGATTTTAAATCCGAATTTCCTGTCGCCTCACAAATTCTCGAAAATGATACATATGTAGATGACATAATATCTGGTAGCGATTCCTTACAATTGGCTCTTCAAGCTCAACAGGAGCTTATATCCCTGCTCGAAAAGGGCCGTTTTCAACTCCGCAAATGGGCTAGTAATAACTCTGGTTTACTTACCCATTTACCCTCGAATAGTCTGCCATTTCCCCTGGACACAGAAACCGATTCAACAGTAAAATTACTGGGTCTTCAGTGGTCCCCTTCCTCTGACAATTTTAATTTTAAAGTTACATCTCTTCATTGTGTCTGTACGTTCAATGTTATCGGATCTCGCACGAATCTTTGATCCTTTGGGAATTTTAACACCTCTGACTTTGTATCTAAAGTTTATAATTCAGCAACTCTGGGTTAGAAGCGCTGATTGGGACTCTCCTCCACCCAATGATATTCTAGAAATTTGGAATCAGTTCAAGTATGAACTTCCTACTATTCAAAATATTCAAATTCCGCGGCGTATCATTTACAACGATTATGTATCTCTAGAATTACATGGGTTTTGTGACGCTAGCTCTAGAGGTTACGCAGCTGTTTTATATCTACGCTCTACATTACCTTCAGGTGAAATCCAGGTAACATTTGTTTGCGCAAAGTCAAAGGTTGCCCCGCTCAAATCCATATCAATACCCCGACTGGAACTCTGTTCAGCTCTACTTTTATCCGAACTCATAAACTTTGTTCTCTCACTTTATAAAGATCGTTATATCTCAAATATATGCTTGGTCAGACTCGACTATCACTCTCGCTTGGATTAGATCGTCACCACACCAATGGGGTACCTTCGTATGTAATAGACTCACTAAAATACAGGAAAGAATACCTTCATCGGCCTGGCGTCATGTAATTTCCCAGGACAATCCTGCTGATCCTGGCTCTCGTGGACTTTTACCTTCTGCTTTAACCTCAAATTCTTTATGGTTTTCTGGTCCTCAATGGCTCATTAGGTCGTCAGATTATTGGCCAACCTCTCCAGATATCGTGGAGACCGACGAAGAAAGACGCCATATCACTCTTGTCTCTACTGACCCTTCAATCTCAGATGATATACTTTCCGGAATCATTGGACATTATTCTAGTTTTGGTAAAATTCAAAGAGTCACAGCATACGTTTTAAGATTTTTTCATAACCTTAGACATCCTCGGTCCAGAACAATTGGCTATTTAATTCGTACTGAACTGGAAGGTTCACTAATAATTCTTATTAAACACGTGCAGCTGACATAATTCTCCTCAGAAATTTCTCGTCTAAGATCTCAGAAATCTCTCCCAAGAGCTTTTAAAAAGCTGGCTCCATTCTTTGATAGCTCAGGACTCCTCAGGGTGGGCGGTCGATTAAGCAACTCATACCTCTCTTTCTCACAGAAACATCCGTGTCTTTTGCCAAATAAATACAGGTTAGGTATATAAGTAACAAATACAGGTTACAAATACCTTACAATTGAGCATACCCACAAGGTTTTTTTACACCCAGGCTTCCAAACACACCACTATTTGTTATCACAACGGTACTGGATTTTTGGGTAAAATCTAAATGTCACACCGGCTTTCGGGCTAAACCAATCTCACATCAACCTCTCATGGGTGATCTCCCGGCAACTCGAATCTCTCAAATCAAGCCATTTTCCAAAGTCGGTGTGGACTTTGCAGTACCCTTTTTCGTCACCTTAGGGAAACATCGGGGTGTTAAATCTCAGAAGGCTTGGATATGTGTATTCGTGTGCATGGCAACTAAGTGTATACATCTTGAGTTAGCCTCATCCCTCTCTGAAGAAGCTTTTCTTGCTGCATTTAGACGTTTCACTTCTCGCCGTGATATATGTACGGACATTTTCTCTGACTGTGGAACAAATTTTGTTGGTGTAGCATACCACATCGCCACTCTCATGAAACGCGTTACGTCGGAACACGAACAAGTCTCCTGGCATTTTAATCCACCAGCCTCCCCAAATTTCAGTGGCTTGTTTGAAGTATGTATGAAATCTGTCAAGCAACATTTAACTCGAGTTGTAGGTACACAGGTCCTCACGTATGAGGAGCTCAATACTGTCCTCATCCAGATAGAGGCTGTGTTAAACTCTCGCCCCCTTTCTCCGATGAGCTCCGACCTAAAGGATCTCACTGTTTTTACTCCTGGTCATTTCCTGACACTCAGCCCATTAAATTCTCTTCCCGATGATGACCTCACGGAAACACCTCTAGGACGTCTCACGCGATGGCAACTTCTCCTGCGAATGCATCAGGACTTCTGGCGCCGCTGGCACCGGGAGTATTTACACACGCTTTTACAACGAAGCAAATGGCTCGATCCATCCGTGCCTATTAAAATAGAAACTTTGGTTCTTTTAAAGGACGAGTCGTCACCTCCTCAAACTTGGCACATTTATCCGCGTGGAAATGATCCACCCCGGAGTGGACCAGACCGTGCGTGTAGTCACGGTGCGCACTGCCAAAGGCAGTCTCAAAAGACCTGTTTCGAAGGTCTGCCCTCTACCTCTTAATTAAGTTATTTTCTCTCTCTTTTCTCATTCTATTCTCTTTTTCTCTCTCTTATTTTCTCTGTAAAATGTTAATAACACTTTAGGTGAGCGCTATGTTCCGTCTTTAGTCAACTCAAACTCGGTTTTAAATATATGCAACACACAATTACCCCTTGTACGCGGAAGCCAATCAATGGCTCCATCTGTCGTGCAGACTCCCAACTGTGTCATCCAGATGGCTACAGTAGGAAGCGATCTGCTAACTGCAGGTACCTTGTTGCACGACTGCCACCCACAGAGGGCGTAACACAATGTTTTAGTCGTCAGTGCCGCGAGAAACAACTACTCCGAGGGCTATTTGCCCCTATCGGCATTGAATTATACTCGCGACACCTAGTACAACAGCTAGGGTCGTTTGTCAATTTAACCCACCAGGCACAGACCGGTTTCAGACTTATTAGTCCTCGTCAGTGTGTCATAGGTGGGACAACTGACAAACGACCCAGCTGTTTCTTCGTCGTATCATCACGAAGAGGAAGTACATTGTACGCGGAAGCCAATCAATGGCTCCATCTGTCGTGCAGACTCCCAACTGTGCCATCCAAATGGCTACAGTAGGAAGCGACCGAAGCAGGTACTTTGTTGCACGACTGCCACCCACAGAGGGCGTAACACAATGTTTTAGTCGTCAGTCAAACATTGTGTTACGCCCTCTGTAGGTGGCAGTCGTGCAACAAAATACCTGCAGTTAGCAGGTCGCTTCCTACTGTAGCCATTTGGATGGCACAGTTGGAAGTCTGCACGACAGATGAAGCCATTGATTGGCTTCCGCGTACAATGTACTTCCTCTTCGTGATGATACGACGAAGAAACAGCTGGGTCGTTTGTCACTTGTCCCACCTATAAGTCCGAAACCGGTCTGTGCCTGGTGGGTTAAACTGACAAACGATCCTAGGTGTCGCGAGTATAATTCAATGCCGGTAGGGGCAAATAGCCCTCGGAGTAGTTGTTTCTCGCGGCACTGACGACTAAAACACAATTACCTTTCCCTTTTCCTCAATTCCCATTTGTCATAGAATGGCACACATGCGCAACTGCTCTACGTCGAAAAAGGACAGTTACAGTTGAAAAGTTATCAAGTTAAGAAGTCAAAAGAAACTCTCTCAAGACTCTCAACAGTGTTTTCCAATTGTTAAGTGACCAGTGTGCCGACCGGCAATTAGCGTTAAATATCCAGAACCAACACCAGAAAGAAGAGCGCAGCGACTTATATGTAAGTGTGCATTTTCCATTAGGCGGGGCAATGAAGCACAAAAGTTCGGAATTTTTTCCATAAAGACGGATCGGAATGCGGTTTTTTGCATTCTCTTCCAAAAATTTTTTGTAAAAATGTGGCTACTTTGTGTTTCTGACAAACCGAAAATTGCATTTCTGCAGACAAAAATGCATTTTTTGAGACGCCATTTGGAAGATTTCAAAACTTTTTAAATAAGAGTCAGAACTGGCCCAAATCGGGTACTCGGGGGTTTTCGAGGTCGCTAATCACGATTATGATGTTCAAATTGACTCCCCGAACACCTGGAGCTCAGGAACGCCGATGAACGTCATCTCCGTGGGACTCTCCCACAAATCAGGGGGTTCGAGGGGTCGCTGTCGACGTGGAATTCGGATTAAGCGCCCCCAAAAAACGCCCCTACGATGATTTTTGAGTTATTTTTGGCGATCTTGTGAGGAAAATACTCGGGGATGACGTCCACGTCCAGGTTCGTGCGCACCAGGTGCCCGGGGGGTGTTCGCCGATGCCACATTTTAATTCAGCGACCCAAGAAACCCTCGGGCGCTGAGTTTCTCTCCTTCACCGCTTGAATTTTGGGAGAGCCCCACGGAGAAGACGTTTGGGGCCAGGGTCCGGTGCACCAGGTGTTTGGGGAGTCGTTGTCGACGTGGAATTCGGATTCAGGGCCCCAAAGCCCCCCCCCCATATCGATTTTCGGTTCGTCTTTTTCGATTATGCGAGGAAAACCCACGGAGATGAGGTCCGCGTCCAGATTCCGGTGCACCAGGTGTACAGGAGGTCGTTTTCGACGTGAAATTTGGATTAAGCGCCCCAAGAAACGCCCCCACAATGATTTTCGGGTTGTTTTTGTCAATCTTGTCAGGAAAATTCTCGGAGATGACGTCCACGTCCAGGTTCGGGCGCCGAGTTTCTCTCCTTCCCCTCGTGATTTGTGGGAGAGTCCCACGGAGATGACGTTCATCGGCTTTCCTGAGCTTCAGGTGTTCGGGGGGTCAATTTGAACATCACAATCGTGATCAGCGACCTCGAGAACCCCCGAGTACCCGATTTGGGCCAGTTCTGACTCTTATTTACAAAGTTTTGAAATCTTCCAAAAGGCGTCTCAAAAAGTGCATTTTTTGAATGCATTTTTAGCTGCAGCAATGCAATTTCCGGTTTGTCAGAAACACAAAGTAGCCACATTTTTTACAAAAAATTTTTGGAAGTGAATGCNGTCTCAAAAAATGCATTTTTTGAATGCATTTTTGGCTGCAGCAATGCAATTTCCGGTTTGTCAGAAACACAAAGTAGCCACATTTTTTACAAACAATTTTTGGAAAAGAATGCAAAAAACCGCATTTCGATCCGTCTTTATGGAAAAAATTCCGAACTTTTGGCCTTTTTAGTGCTTCATTCCCTCAACTACATCTACTCTAACCTAAATACAGTCCACTAAATATCCGCACACGCAACAATAAGAAATAATAATACAAATGATTAGAGCAAAATGTCAGTAAAATTGTTTGTCATTAGTTAACCTCTATTGTATATAAAATAAAATAAAATATAATAAATAAATAAAACAAGACGTAAAAATAATGATTGATGTTGATAAATATATAGATAAATAAGAAATTAATAATAAAACTAATTAGACCAGCATACCATAACAAATAAGAAAAAAGGAAAATACAAAATAATTACTATGGTTAAATTAAGTGGTTAACAATAGAAAATTGAATAGATTTTTGTTGTTGTCCACATAGTTTAACCATTATTTTGTGTTCAGTTCGACTGAGTATCCATTAGGAACTTTTTTTTAAGTAGATAATGAAATGTGCTTGTATTCAGCAAATCATAGGAGCGGTATCTGGTGTATAAAGCAGTGGCGTGATGATTTATTTCTGGTAAGTGTGAATATCGAGTCTTAAAAGAGGTGGATTTGTGTAGTTTCTTCAACATAGACAGTAAATATGACGGTGTGTTAGTTTTCAAAATCCTGTGAAAGTAGTTGTCTAGTGAGAGAATGAACCCACTTCAAGGTCACGTCATTCGGAGCTGGCTTCCAGGTTTCCAGCAGCTGTAGCGATGATGTCCTCTAATGTCATGCTGAAGAAGTATCAGTGGTGGGGGGTCAGGGTTGCAGAAGAAGGGGCGGGGGTCCGTCGACAATGAGCAGGAGGTCGTCGTCGTCATCGAGGAGCGTGACTCCAAAGGCGGCACCAGGTGTGTGGGGAACAGTCACGCAGGGCAGCGGGATGTTGGCGTGCGAGGGGGCAGCGAGATGCCGGCGTCAGAGAGGGGAGTGGGATACGGCCATCGGGCGGGTCGGCGATGCAAACATTAGTGGGTGACGGCGGCAACGGCCAATAGTTGTAAGGGAGAAAAATAAAACAATAGTTAAAAATGACAACATGGTAACGTGATATTTATCAAGCTAACAGGCTTGGATCTGCGTGTCAGCGAATTATCGGCTTCAATTATTAGGTGGTTTCTAAGAAATACTTGGTAAGAACATGGTTCTACAGCGGATGTCGGCTAGACTCAAAGAGCTGAATGTGCGGAGGATGACGTCATTGCTGATATTGTGGGAAAGCAGGTTGTCATTACAAGTCTATCTGGAGTGTGGAACTGAAGCGGCGGTAAACAGGATGCGGGTAATAAATAATGATAAGCTATTTATTATGTTGCTTCTAAGAAATATTTGGTAAGAATATAATGGATGTCGGCTAAACTCAAAGAGTAGAATATGCAGAGGATGATGTCGTGTCGTCGTGAATGAGTGAGTGAGTCGTGATATCATCGATTTAATTTTTTGCTGAGCAAGCATTTACGAACTGGACAAAACAACGAACTGGAGCGTGTTCAGCTCGTTCGAGTTTGAACGTTGAACATTGAAAGTCTATAGAGAAATAATTGCCAAAAAAAAATGTTTAGTGCCATTAACAAACAAGCATTAGTGAAGCCATTCATTAGAACTAGTCAACTAGAAGTTGATAAAAAATATAAAATTGAAGACATCGACATTATCTTGGGTCAGTTTGGGCCTCTAGTGGCAGTGACATTGGTAGAGGGCAAAGTCAGTTTACCCGAACGCTACATAAAAATAATTTATACTTCTGACATTACCAAATTGAAGAAAATAGTCTATGAGAAGCCCGTATACCTAGTGAGCAAGGGCATAGTTGCCAATACCACAAATTTGGAATTTGTGGAGTAACAAAAACATATGAATTTTGAATATGAAGAGGCTATATAAATTTCTGGCGAATATCCAATGTTTAATGGAAGACATCAAGTATATTGAGATTGAGAGGAAGAGATGTAATGTCCACATCACGGATCAAAAAGAGGGTCCAGTTGAACGATCATACCAACACCCAGTACATATTCCACTGGACTAGCGCCTACAGGACAGCAGGGCGCAGTCGATCGAGCCCGATTTCAAGAACGAGTAATAAAATTGTCTCATATTATCGAGCTTGTACTTGTAAACAAAATCGATCAAATTTAACATCTTTAATATGTTAACATCGTTAATATGCTTTGTATATGATATAAATATTTAATAAAATAATTAAAATCATTATCTCTTATTTGCCCTTTTCCCCTTAAAAATAAAAAGTAAATGAAATCTGATATACATTTTGAAATTCATTTATAAAATTAATTAAATAAATACAGTGACATACTTTAATAAATAATTACATATATAATACATTAAAAAATATTTAATAATAGTGATTTTTTTGCAATAACAAAAAAAATAAACAGTACTATTTTTTATCAATCCACCTGTTGTGAGTGCTATCAAATTCCAGCCGTTTCACTAGGACTATATCCCCCTTCATCCTCACTATCCTCTCCAAAAGGTAGCTCCGCAGCTCTTTCGAATAGAAATATCCCTTTATTGGTTGGCAGTTAGGAGTGTAACCCTTAACGATCACCCCTCTGCATCTTATTCTCACCTGGTCGCCTATTTTGAACTTTGACAGACTTTAATATGTTGGAAAATTATAAACAGATATCAGAAGTATGAGTACTGTCTGGAATCACCATTTTTTCCAGAATTTTGTTAATTGAAAATTATCGGCAAAAGTAGTTTTTTGAAGGAAGTTTTCGTAAGTTTTTTGTGAAATTTTAACTACCTACTTCGTATTGTAGTTGAATTTATAAGTCAGTCATTGCGAACAGCGGTAGAAAGACAAATGATGTAAACCTTTACTGTACCCTGCTATTTATCGACTTGTCATGGGAATGCCCGAACAAGTCGCCGGTTGTTGGAAATTATATTCCCGCGGGATGGTATCTGTGCTGACGCAATTTATTATTCGTGTGCAATCCTACGGAGTGATAGACAATCTATTTTGCTAAATAGTAGTATAAATTGTGGTGTTTGGATCGGATAAATCTCTGCTTTTTAACCAGGGTATTTTTATTAAATAGACAATTTGCAAAATCCTCGAAAATAATGTGTTTTACGGCTGATCGGGTAAGTTCTGCGATACGTATATTTGATGATTTCTCCTCGACCTTATATGAGTACATTTTAGCTCTGAGCCCAGCAAAATCGGTAACTATTCTCCCGCAGCTTTCGTCTTTCATGAGTCCTAATACTTTTTATTAACGCAAGACAAACCGACCGCATTATCTTCGGGATAGTCTGACGTATCAAACAGATGGATATCTCTCTTAATGCCCTTGTAAATATCATATATCAATGTCCTTGAATTCGTAGATTAAACTATCCGTGTCCGTATACAATAATTTAACCTGATTTACCGAAATTTTGTTTAATATAATCGTAATAGAAATAGTAAAGTATAGTTTTGGAAAGGTTTAAAATACTAAATCCAACATAAAACGGCTTATTGATATTGATTGATAAAACGAGTTATTTATCTCTACTATAACCATGTCCTCCGATAATTGAGGGGTATAGATGCAAAACTCACATTATCCACTTTTTAAAATGCTTCAGGAAGAAGAATAACTGATTTCTCACTTTTTAAGTGACTTACGGATCTGAATTTCTTTTTGATATTGTATTAGAACTTTAACTTTGCTTCTTAATTGGTGAAATGACAGCATAACAATATTTGACTCCAAGAAAGTAAATTAAAGTTTGGATAATGTGAATTTTGATACAACTTTTTGGATAATGGTAGTTTTGCTCCAAATTATTCTACATAATATTATTTTTTACACCAAAATTCATGAAATTAAAGGAACTTTGAAACAAACTCAATATCAATAAAACTTTTATGTAATATGGTAGTTCATAATCAAAATAAAAAGCTGCACAAAGTACAAAAAATGTTGACAGTAAAAAGTTCTAATATCCGATATTTAAATGTGAGACTTCAGAACTAAACTTATCTTACTTATAATCAGAAACTCATAGAAAAACACGGAACCAACCATCTAGGAAAGCAAAACAATACGAGAAGTAAAACTCACATTTGGCACCTTCAGATCGTAGGAGAATGTGACTTTTGAAACAATTCACATATTTCACAATTTAATAATAAATACGAAAATGTGAGTTTGTGTACCACTTCTAAATTTTAAAATGGTGTAGTTCAACACGATGAACAAGATAGCGTCACTAACTCTATTTCGAAAAATTATGGATAATGTGAGTTTTGCATCATACCCCTCAATTGTCAAACTGAAAATTAGATTTCGAGGTGAAATTTTTTATCCCCTTCTATTGTGTGAACAGTTTAACGTCTTTGTGTTTACGTACATTCTCCATGGTTTCACCGAAAATTGTTCATTAACTTATTAATTTTTGTTGTCAAATTTGTCAGTCGCTTTTTTCCGTAAATCCCCATTTAAATTTATATATTTTTGTACCCAAACCTATTGGTTGAATTTTAGAATTTTATATACTTTGGTAATCTTTAATCCATACACCGCTTCAATTGTCTGTAATGGCCTTCGAAAAAAGTGTTATCAATTTGTTAGGGGCACATGGGCAAGTCTTTGTGGAGCCATGAAGTTCGGGTAGGTACTCAATGTCCACTTCTAAAATATAACCGATTTCGGCAGCATTTACTAAATCGTTGTAGAAGTTGTAGAACTGATCGACGGGTATCCACTTGAATCTCCCGGTTGGAAGGGGAAGAACATCACCACACCATATTAATAAGTTATTTACGTCATAGTATATGATATATAGACAGACAGTTTTGCGCGAAGCGACAGACCAATAATTATGGCTCCTATCAAACAACACAATTTTCAAGGCCTACTTATTACTATGTTAGCTTATTTTAGTTCCTACCGACTGCAGATTATTTTCGTTGTTTTTGCTGATTGTTTTAAAACAGCTACTCCAATAAAGAAATGTGAGAACATTTTTTATTTAGAATTTGAAGATTTGTCAAATTATGTTAAAAAAACACAGTGTAAAAAAATATTGTTTCATTAGCTACTGCAGAAATATAGCAACACCGGAAAGCATTATTTGTAAATTTTTCGTTCAATAAATCCGTCGGAATTAAAGCAAATCAAAAACTGCAGTACGTCGAGGGATGTCTTTCTCAAACTGGAGGGAATTTATCAATCAAAAGGCCCGGCCAAGAAGGCAACGTTACTAAAACATTTAGGCAAGTTTTTCGATGTTGTAGACAAGCTCAGCTCCATGGGCGTCGAAATCAATGCCGATTTACTGGCAATCATGTTGCTGTATAGACTGCCATCAACGTATGAGAACTTCAGGTGCGCCATCGAGTCCAGGGACGAGCTGCCAACGCCAAAGGTACTACGTATCAAGATACTTGAAAAATACGATGTACGAAAAAGTGAACTGCGCGGAAACGTTCAGGACGCTCTGCTGGTGAAAAGAAGTTCGATTTTCGAAGGCATCAGAGTAAAAAGAATACAGAACGCGGCGGAAATGGAGGCGGTTCGAAGGTCGGAGGGATCAAGGGAAGTGCAAGTGAGGAAAACACGTTCAAGTTTCGATGTCACCGGTGCCGGAAGCAACCAACTGTCTGCAAAAAGGTAAAAATGTTTCAAATTCTAACGAGGCGAACTGTTCAGAAAATATCTGATTATTGTGTGCAGAAACTTTCTCAGCGATATCAAATCGCGAAAAATCATTTTGGTGGATCGACAGTGGCCCAACGTCCCATCTTTGCAGAGACATTGACAATTTTTCTTCATTTAAAGACAGTCCTTGTGAAAATTTGAACTTAGCAAATAATTCATCTATCGAAATCTTAGGTACAGGTACAGCAAATTTCGCGGCAGATGTTTTAAGCGAATTAAAGAACATTTCTCTGTCAAATGCATTATACGTGCCAGATTTGCGCACAAATCTGATTTCTGTAAGCAAAATAACAAATAACATCTTAGAGATATTGTTTAAGAAAGACACTGCTGTCGTACTCGATGCGGACGGAAAGGTGAAGTTAATCGCCGATCGTGTCGGTGACCTGTACTATGCGCGAGAAAGTAAGGTTAAGAATAACTCTGCCTCCACTAAGACCGAATCGCAATCTAATTTGGAACTTTATCATTGTCGCTTAGGGCAGCTAAATACAAGATACCTTCTGGAATGAGTGCGTAAGGGGATTATACGGGGGGTTGATTTAGGGGGTATTGACACAAATTTTAAGTTAGAATGCGAGGTATGCGCTAAGGGAAAAATTACTAGGAAACCTTTCCCGAAGAAATCAGAAAGAAATACTGAAGTACTAGAAATCTTACATACTGAAGTATGCGGGCCAATGAGAGTCGAATCACTTTCGAAAGCAAAGTACTACGTCGAATTCATCGATGACCGTTCTAGGTATTGCACTTCCTCAAGCACAAGGATGAGGTAATTGAGAAAACTAAAGAGTATATCAACTACGTTCAGAACTTCCACGACAAGAAATTGAAAAGTATACAGTCAGACAATGGAATCGAGTACGTGAATAAAGAAATGAACGATTTTCTAAAAGAGAATGGAATCACGTCGATTGACGAACCCGTACTGTCCAGAGCAAAACGGAGTCTCGGAACGCAAAAATCGATCATTACTCGACACCGCTCGCTGTCTACTTATACAGTCGGGGCTACCATCTAAGTTTTGGGGGGGAAGCAGTCAACACCGCAAACTACCTGAAGAGCAGATGTCCAACAAAGAGTCTAGATGGCTACACCATTACTTATACATCTAAATAAGACATATGCAGACTAAACCTAAACCTACGAAAAAATAAAACTACCAAATTTGTAGGCAATTTTATGTACTTTCATTTTCAATAGGGTGGTTATTTACGAAACGTTTATAGTTTTTCAGCACCCCAAAGAACATGTGCAGAGGAAAAATTTGAAACTACCCAACAACTTTCCAGATAAAAACACAATTTGACTGAACTAGTACTTAAGTTTAGATATTTACGATGGGGATACACAAGCCGCAATCCTAGGTATGCTCGTTGGGTCATTTTTTTAACTTGTTTCCTGAATCTTAAGTTGGAATCTTAGAAAACTCTAGCAAATGCCGATTTATATTAATCTTAATTAATTTAGAAATATCAACGGCTTTAGACTTCTTACTGAATAAAAGTTGCTGTTTTAGAAGGATTTATGCTACGAGAATGCTATAAGGAAATATCAAATACTGTATTTAAATCATCATTTCCAATAAGGTGTTCCCGCAGACTGCAGCAAGAATCTCTTTACTAACAAAACTACTTCGATTTAACAAATGCTGCAACATTTAGAAAGGAATATGTTGACATTATATTTACATTTGTTTGTTTGCGCTGCTTGAAAAAACCTGAGAAATCGACCAAATGTGACATCGTTAAGTTGACAAATTATGATAGCCTCGAAAGTAGCAAAGGGAAAACACGGTCTTTCAAATCCGCTTTTTATGAATTTGACGTGGACTAACAGATGTATTAATCGTGTTTGTGGGTCCTTAATTTATTTTCCTATCTATTGGGGAACTTGTCTTCAGTAGTCGATTTATTTAGGCTGCCGGCAAATAATCAGTACAGATTGATTGATACGGGAAATAAACAGTGATTGACTCAATTTTTGTCTAAAATTCAATTTTACTTAATTTTACAAATCATAATTCTAAAAAGAAATTAATTTAAAATCATGGACATATGTGAAAGAATTTTGATTCTCCAGTAATATTTTAAGAATGTGCACGATTTTTCGGAATTAACTTGAATGGCGTCTTACATTGCAAATATACATATAC
This sequence comes from Anoplophora glabripennis, assembly GCF_000390285.2. Taxonomy (NCBI): domain Eukaryota; kingdom Metazoa; phylum Arthropoda; class Insecta; order Coleoptera; family Cerambycidae; genus Anoplophora; species Anoplophora glabripennis. Next base: position 25,320 of record NW_019416911.1, read on the forward strand.
ATACATATAAATATACATATATACATATAAATAGGTATATACATATATACATCGTTTCCACTTAGACGACACACGCACCAGGTCACATGGTTTTGGTATTTTAGTTTGAATTAGTGAAAAGTATCATTATTTCGTCGCATCTATTATTAACAATGCGTTAATACATATCCTTCATAAATGTTTACAGGTCACGTGACCCCCGAGGCAACCCAACAATGCATAATTGGTACTGGTAATGAAAATTCCCTAAATCTTGGCGTCACCAATATTAATGATTCGTTTCCAATGAACAAAGACAAACCGTTACGTTTATGCTCGAGATAATGCTATCGCTGCTTGGTGGAATTTTTTACGAGATTCTATTCTCGGCGGTCACGTGGCATGTAAAGTAATAATAAGATCAGATGACTGCACGTATGGACTGTTTTTAATCTTAAGCGTGGCAGCAAGCCAGTAGCAAATAGGATTTTAATACATTTATATAAATAAAATAAGTGAAAGAAAGAGAAAAAAATAATAAACCAAGAGTACAAGGTCAAAATGGTCTGGGTAAGTTAACAAATAATTAATGAGTGTTATTAATTACCTTAGCTCAGTAATAGTAGAGTTTTGTATACTTAATAGGTATCCTTTATAACTATGTTTATATTTAGGTAACGACTTAAGTTTAATATGATGCGGAATTGAATTATAAATTTTCGTAATTTGATATGAAAACGATCATTTAAATAGTTCTGTATGATGAAGAGAAGGAGTAAGTGTACCTTTAAATCGAATATTTAGGTTGTGCACATCTGTACAGTACGTAATTGTCCTACTTAGATATTTGGATAACTTATTAACAACAATTTTGTGAAATAGACAGGCACTATGCAGCAGGCGTCGCCTAGACATATTAAGCCATTTAATCTTAGCAAGCCTATGTGTTATCTTCTGTCTACGTCTAACTCCAAAAATTAACCTAAGACAGGAGTTTTGAACTACTTGAATTCTTCTAGAATCTTCTCCATCTATACATGGGCCATAAACAGTGTCTGCAAAATAGAATCTAGACAATACAAGGGATTCACATAACATACTTTTTACCTTCATACTAAAATAATACCTATTATTATAAATCAGTTTCAAATTCACATATGCTAAACGAATACAACTATTAACATAGGATTTGATTCTCAAGTATTAGACCCAAGTTTTTAGCCTGATAAGACGGAGTGATATTTTGCCCATCAATTCTAATTTGTATGTTATTCGATACCAAAGATCTGACATTTGCTGGTCCAAAAATAAGAACCGACGTTTTAAGAGCATTAATATTCAGAGAATGATTTTAAGATTTTCCTACTAAGTCCTCATTAACTTTAATCATAGCTTCTACTGTGCGCTCAGGTGGAAAAGAGAAATAGAGCTGAGTATCATCAGCATAAAGATGGAGTTGACAATATTTAATAGCTTTTACTATTTCAGAGGTATACAATGTAAATAAAAGAGGACCTAAAATTGATCCTTGCGGGACTCCTGATTGCACAACATGAAGCGAAGTTGTCATCAATTTTTATTCTCTGTGACCTTCCAGTCAGATAATGGCGAAAAAAATATTTAATGCCTCGAACTTTGTTGTCAATACTCAAAATCAGAATTATACATCATCCAATGATCAATTCTCATTTCCTATATACAAAATGAATCATCCAATATGTTTTTTAGTTAAAACACAAGAGCGTTTTCAAATTGTGAAACAAGTACATCTTTGTAATCAATTGTTGGAGATAATATTATCCTGTTTCTAAATAACCTTCATGGCACACTTGCAAGTCATGCAACTCCAAACAACATTATTTACTTCATTTTCCTACAGAATCAATAACTGATATTTCTAATCTTGTCAGGCAGATTTCTAATTCCCAACTTTTTTCTTGCAACCTCCGTCAACCGGCATTAATGCTTGTTCGACCGTTTTATCAAAAGATAATGTCAACAAATACGTATTGTTAATCACTGTTTCTTTACAAATAATATATATATTTGTTACTTTTTCTAAAATCGCGCCCTGATGGATTCCAATTCATAAGCATTTTTTTTAACTTTGATTTTTCTGTACCTTGTGTTAAAGTGATCTAAAATTGAAGTTCCTATTTTCGGATTAAATGAAACCACTACTAGCTCATCTGGAGATGTCACTTGTAGCTAAATTCGACAGGCTTCAGAAGCCCCGGCTTCGCGTAGATGATCTTTTCATCAAAACTGTTTGTGTAACTACCCAGAGCTACTGTCGATTTATCTCAAATTTAGCACATTCAGACTTTGCTTTTGGCTGAATGATTATGTCAAATCATTGCTATATCACTACCATCAGAAATATTCAGTGTCGAGAACCAATGGCCATAGATACAGTATTCGGTTGAACATGATCAGAGACTATACAAAATTCGGTCTCTCCTAAAATTAATCCATCCAGCCATGGATGTTATCCTCAAAAAGTTCTGGGATATCAAAGAAGTTCCTTTCATACGCGAAGTTCCTGCGAAAGATCAAATAATGGAAGATCATTTCCGGTACTCTTATTTTCGTACACCATCTAGTAGTTACCGAGTAACCTTACATATTAAGATAGGCTTACTATTTCGCAAATTCTCGTTCTATTTCTGACCATCGACACATGACTTTCCTTCACCAATTAGAAAATTAGAGTTAAATTTTATTTTTCTGCGAAGATTGACAATAACCTTTTTCTAAATGATACCTTATATCCTGGTTCAAGATCCTACTCTGATTCCCTGCCCACAAAATTATTTTCATCTGTAATATATGTCAGATGTTTCGTCAAATTGTAGTCAGTCTGGTTGATAGATATCAATAAATTCGCTGGCGTTTGAATCCTAGAGATCCTATTGAATCATGCCAGTAGAACACCACTACATACACTTAAGAAGAAAAAGGTTCCCTTTTGCTTTATAATCTGTAGAAAATACGTTGATACATTAACTTGTAGTGCGGCTTCTCGGAAAAGACTACAACTTATAAGTCAGATTATTGCACTATTGAAGTCAGACTTTTAAACTAGGAAAATGATTTTTTTAACCACATGTTCCGGTTAAGAGATATTTCTGCACCTCATCGACAACAAGACCACGATTTCGATAAATCGGACAGCATCCTCAAAATTCTTTGTCTGCAACAGCACTCATTCTCAGATTCATTTTCATTTAAGGTGATAGACAAGGAGTTAAGGACTCTCCTAACACAAAACGATTTATTCTTTCAGAAACAGCTCGCATCTATGATCCACTAGGATTTCTCTCCCCATTAACGTTATTTGCCTTATATTTCAGCATTTATGGAACCTTATGATTGTGTAACTTATTTTCAGTTTGTAGACGAAAATAATCAAGTATTGATCCATCTAGTGGCGGCAAAATCTAAATTGGTTCCTCTCAAGCGCCTTTCTGATTCGCGACTGGAGCTTTATGCAACAGTTTTGCTATCGAAATTTGTCAATCTTGTTACCAAATTTATGAGAGCATTCTGACTATCGAGTATATTGTAGCCTGGAGTGATTCAATGATTACCCTAACCTGGATTGGATCATCGGCCCATCGCTGGAGAAGCTCCAGTCCCTGGGTAGATGGAAGGAATTTTCCAGATTTCAGGGTTATTTTTCAAGATATAAAAATGGAGGGTGATAGACATCGAATTCGGATTGAGCGCGTTAAAATGCGAGTACATACATAGGTTCGGTTTTTGGAAGAAAACTTTTCTTTTTTTTTTGTGCGCCTGTGTAATTTATATTTCCACTGCAGTGAAAATATAGTTAAGGTAAGATAAGCTATATCGAATATATTGATATGACATTTCTCACTTATATCATATTATCATTCTAGTGTAATAAAGATGAATTTTTTAGTGTATAATATGTTGTGTAGATACCTAATAAGAGCAGATAAATCAATAACTCCTAGCATAAAACAATGTACATCATATTAACAATTTTGAATTATATACAGTGTGTCCAAGTTAAGGATGGGATAGCATTAGGCTCTAGGAAACGGTAAGCGGTACGGGGTGGCTTAAATCAGAAAAAAGTTGTGTTTTTTACACCTAACAATAATATACCGTTTAGAAAATTTTAAAATTCCGGGTAGTTCCCGAGATATTCGGAAAGAACCCGAAATTTTGTAAAATCGTTTTATTTTTTTTAGCTTTATTTGAAAACGAATTTTAAAATAAATTGCATATTTTTACATTGCCACTTTTTTGGCTCTAACCAATGGAGCCAACATTTTTGCAATCCAACGTTTCGTCTTCGAGGGGCCGGCATAAGGTAATTTTTTTAACTACATCGCTTCTATTTTTATGACAAAATCTAAAGTCATTTTTAATTCTGAATTAGATGACATTATATTGTAATCGCTTAAAAAGGTTTTTAGCATCTTTTAGCTGTCATTTAAAATTTTTCCTGAGTCCGGCTTTGAACGGTTTCAAAATATCTATTGGGGGAAGTCATAACAGTATAAAAGTCAATACAGCACAAAATATCCAACAATTTTTGGAGAATGTTTCTCTGTGGGGGATTAACGGCCATTTTCAAAACAGCAAACGATTACTAAAATTAAATGACTTTTTTCCTGATTGTCAAGTTTAACGTTTAAATTCTTAGCCAACTTTTCAATTTTCGATGATTTTAAATAACAGCTACAATACGTATTATTAGTTATTTGTATTTTTATTGAAAATGACAATGATGTTTTTTGAAAACTAACAAAAGTAAGAAAAGTTTTAGAATTAAATTCCCCATAAGAAAATAAAACATTTTGTCACATTTTAATGGTACATACACCGTGTACCAAATTTGGTTGTTCTAAGTTCAATGAGATTTTTTTCGAAATTTGAAACCGTACTTTCAAGGCCTATAACTTCTTAGGGGTATAAAGGTAAGTTGCGTTAAATCACCTCATTTTGGGTTCCCGTGCATGCCCCTGTTCTGTGTCGGTTCTTATGCGAAATACCCTGTATACTAACGGATAGCCTAATACTATAAAAATATATTTAAGAAATTTTATAGTAATATCTTCATCTGATGTTGACTTATTTTCCAAAGCCATTACCACTTTACTCAGATTATTCAATGAAATTTTAGAATTCTGAAAATTTCTTATGTATAGAAGGAGTAGCATCTAAATCATAGCCATCATAGAATAGTAGAATGCTTCTAACTTTTAATACATCTATTCATAATAATGTTTATTATTATTCTTCATTTGTGTTTCTTAAAACTATGGTACCTACATTATTATAGCTGTATTCTACTAATTCGTACCTACGACTTCACATTTCATATGACTCAAATAACCTAATTATTTTTATTACATTATAGTAACCACAAAACATCAAATCGCATGCGTCGTCGTCTACTACCAAAGTAGCTAAAGTAGGAAGTTGTCTGCAAACTGCTGATTCTCTTCGCATCATTTCCGCCCCGAACCGATGAGTGATGAGTCATTGCCATTATAAATCGAATAGCGTCAACGTCAACCACTATTATTGTTTGCTAATAAATTTATAAAATTTCAGTTATGATCTGTATTTTTCGAGTTTCCTGTGACATAGGAGTTGCCATTCTTCGGTTTTTCTTAGTATTAGATGATTGTTTAAGTAAGCCTACAAACTTTTATCTAATACCTTTTTGGATTATAATTCTGGGATTATAGTCTGAGTGTGAATACTTAGAATTACAAGAATTTGAGCTACGAAAAATTAAAATAGGTATACATTTTTGTCATATTCTATACAGGGTATCCCGAAATTAGGGGGCAATATTTCTAAAGGATGTTCTATGTCGAAAAAGATTACTTTTTCTTTATATAAACGTGGGTCTAAAAATTCTTCCTAAGGAAGTTATAGCCACTTAAAGGGGCCACTCTGATGATGGTTTTCTTCTAAATAACTCCGAAGCAAGTTAAGATAAATTTATGAAATTTGGCAGCTAGCTTAATTCTTACGTGCTCAGTGCGCTGCTAAAACGAAATTTACAAATTTTCATCACATACGTTCCAACACTGGGGGGTGAGGGAGGGTAAAATTTAACATAACTTTTTTATGCTTTGACTTTTTTGACTTATGACTGAAAAGCATAAAAATTCAGAGTTTTTTAGTAAAAAAAAGGTACTCTTGGTCCATATTGATAGAATGTTCCATTTTTGTGTAAAATCCGTTTAAAAATAATGTTACATAGGAATCGAAGTTGTCAATATTTTCTATTGTAGCGGGATGTGAAGAATAAAAACGTTTGGCGTCATTTGCTTAGTTCAGTTATTTACTTTTTGCGAATTGTTATTTTTAGAGGAATTTATTATTTTTAGTAAATTATTATTTAAAAAAACTATTGAAATTATTACAAACTAATAAAAATAATTGAAAATCACACTATTAATAAAACTTATCTTTATCTCAATAGTAATTTTTATAGCAAATGCTTAAAAAGATTTCCATTTTGCTGAATACATTTTTCAGCTCGACATCGAATTGCCCTGAACACTTCAAAATTATTTTGTCTGATTTGATTCGCAGCCAAATGAATTCTCGGTTGTAGTTCTTCCAAAGGATTTATTTCTGTAGCGTAAACTACGGCCTTCATCCTACCCTACAGAAAGTAATCTAGAGGATTTAGGTTTAGAGATCGAGGTGGCCATGGAATGGAGCTACCTCTACTTATTCACCTGCCAGGAAAATGAGATCGTTTTCCGTTTCCTGTCCACACATTTATTGCGAATCTATTTTGAAAATTTGTACGCCGTATTACCCGTGGATGTTCGTCTTACCATAAATGGGTATTATGAATATCTGCGATCTCTACATTCGTAAAATGTTGAATTTTCGACTGATAACAATTCGCAAAAAGTATTAAATAACTGAACTGTCAATGCAACTGACGCCAAACGCATTTTTGTTATACAAAACCTGTTGTCGATAAAAAATATTGACAATTTCGATTCTCGGTGATTAACACGTGTAACATTATTTTTAAACGGATTTTAAACAAAAATCGAACAATCTACCAATCCGAACTAGAAGTACTTTTTTTTTACTAAAAAAACTCTGAAATTTCATACTTTTCAGTCAAAAGTAAAAAAAGTCGAAGCATAAAAAAGCAATGGTAAATTTTACCCCCTTCCCCCCAATGTTAGAACGTATGTGATGAAAATTTGTAAATTTCGTTTTAGTAACGGACTAAATACGTAAAAGTTAAGCTGCTTACTAAATTTCATAAATTTATCTCAACTGGTTTCGGTGTTATTTAGATAAAACCATCATCAGAGTGGCCCCATTATATACATATACAGGGTGTTTCAGAAAAACCTCCCGTAAATTCAGGGGGTGATACGACAAAAAATATATTACTACTGACACTGACAGTCACTGACTCGATAAATCGTCAGTATCCACCTAAAAATTAAGTTGCCTAACTATAGAGGTTGTCTTTGCCGAACAGAAACAAAGAAACGGTTCGCTAGATCGAGATGAAACTTTACAGGGTTCTTCTGAATACAGTATATAATAAGATCCACTTCTTATTTGTGGAAGGGCGAAACGGGCGGTGACTATGATACGCCTTCATTATAGCCATCCTTCTCTATCGCATGGATTTCTATGACTTACTTTATCGCTCTCAAGTAACTTGTGATAGACCATCGGCGCTTTCCTACACTGTATATTGAACTATAAAAGTCATCCTTAACATTAGCCATTTCATGAAAATTTCTAATTTAGCCGTCAATTTTCGCTTATAATACCACTAGAGCTTCAATTATTACTGGAAATTTTTTCGAGCACACGAATATTTTGAAAATTCTAAAATTTTCTAAAAAATATTCGTGTGCAAGAAAAAATTTCCAGTTTTTAATTGAAGCTAGAGTGGTATTCGGTAAGAAAATTTCACAATATAATCAAAGTAACTTACATACATATAACATTAGGTTAAATAAAATACAACTAACCGACTTTAGTTAAGCAAAATAATAAAAAATAAGTCGATAGTAGATCAATCCCTCAGTTTTCCACATACTCATTTTACTAAAGTTGGTAGAAATATATTTTCTTACAAAGAACCTTAAGCACTATGTAATATCAATAAAATTCATATGTATATATTATTAAGAAGGCCATGGAATCCATGTCAAACAAGGTAATCGTGACTTTTGACGTTATTTGACCATTTTCTTTAAAATCGTTGTGTTGTACAATTGAAAAATGGAGCGGTTTGAGAAATACGTTTTATGCAAGTTTTGCAAAAAAGTTAGTGAAATTAAAATGTATCATCGGAACCTAAAATTTTTAATGTATTTATTACAAGAATGCGGGCCAGAAATTTATTCGCCAAACTTGTTTGGGATTATTAAAAATCATTTGCTTCTTGTGTGTAAGAAATATGGAGCTCTTCGTGGATCACAGCAGAATAAGATTGTTTCAAAGTACTACATTTATTTTTTGAAACATAGACATTTTATAAATTTTAGTGAATGTGTGCTTGTTTATTCCCCATTAAGAAAAGAAGACGTGGCTGAGGAATTTCAGCAACATTTGGACGCTTTAATTAAAACTACTAAAAGTACATACTTGGTAAATAATTATTTATAAATGATTTGTACTTATTAAATTATGATAGAATAAATTTGAAGTTAAATATAAATGTCATTTTATTTATAAATGTCAAAAAATATTTCCAGTGTAATTTCATGCTCCTTACCCCAAGGAAGAGAAAAATTTCCGGAAATTTTCTTAGTTGCTATAGTAACGTTACAAAATACAGGCCTTTAATTGGCTGAAAAATACTATTGTGAAATTTTCTAAAAAACCTTAAATTACCCTCTTTTCCTGTTTCGTGTAAGACGAAAAACAATTTTTTTCAGAAAAGTTGCGGCAGCGTGTTATTGGAAATTTATTCCAGTTTTTGAAACTACCTTCAATTCTCTGTACGACCATTTGTCGTCGAGATATCGATTATTATTGAACACAAAAGGATCCTTTTCCATTAAAAGTCCGACATTTCGATGAAAAATGATCGAAACTTAAAAAAAAGGAAATTGAAGCTGAATAAACAAGCTATCTGGTCCAATTTTCCATGTCCGTCTCGGAAAAAAAAGAAAATTTGAAAATTTTTTTGTCGCACTATTTCTAGCTTAAAAAATGTCGATCGAAAGATCTAAAAACTAGAATCTTAGAGCTTCCAAATGCTTTTTTTTTAAATTCCCGATACGATCATCTTTCACCTAAATACAGTCTGTCAAAAATCACGGAAAAATTTCCGAAATTCTTTTGACCCTTTAATTTTTTGCATTAGTTTAGTTTTGTTTTACATATTCCAAACTGTCAAAATATAACCGTAATGCAGAAATTATTGAAACGATTTATACATTCAAATATTGAGTTAGATGATGGAAATCAAATATACTGATGGCTTATTCCCGCCTCAGAAATGCTGCCTTCTGCTGCTTTCCTAAATATCCTAAAAATTTCAACCGTCGAGGGGTTTTCAAACTAAATCTACAGAATGGTTTAGCGTTTGTGCATATTAAATTTAAAAAATGGAAGCATTTCGTAAAAGCAGATTCTTCCTAATTTGCCAGAAGTAGGTTTGTTATGGTAGGTTGGTTATGGATTTTTTAATAAAAACCACAACATTATTAGTGCTGAGATGAGAGGAGTGAAAATGCAAAGGTTACGTTTCAATAACGTGTAAAGTTTATTTAAAGTACGTTTATAGCGAAAGTTTTGAAGTTTTTGTACAATAAGAATAGTAAATAAGAATAAAGATTTTACGTTTAATTGGACGAAATCGTTTCTTTCACAGGTTCCAAAGATTTACCTAATCAAATACAAAATTCTTATTACTATTTTTATTCCCATGGAAACTACATAAAATCTACCTAATATCTTATACCTATATTAATATGTAATATAATACTTATTATCAAATTTTTAAATAAATACTTAGTACCTATAGGTATTTGTATAATATTCACAAAAAAAATCAATGGGAAAGTATACAGGCTGTCTACTATAAGAGGGCCACTCCTATTTATCTCGCTTAATATACGACGCACGTTGAAAATCTTTATATGTTTTTTGTTCCATTTTTTGAGGCCTTTATCCTCATATAAACAAATTTGAGATCCATGGCCAACTTTGTGAGTAATCATAAAAAACCGGAAAAGTATCGAAAGTTTAGGGTCGTCTATCTTTTTTATTTTAAGAGATAGAGAAAACTTATTTTAATAATATTTCATGGCAAAATTGATATCTTTCACTTGGTATAAACAGATTTTGGAACTATCGTCTGTAAATTGCAGCGCCCTCTACGCGGGCAAAAAAAAATAGTAATCGAAGTAGGCTATGTCCACAAAATAATTGCTTGTTCTTTCCTCCTTCATGCGATATATTACATGTCGCCTTTATCTGTTATATTTATAACATTTTTTATAATTTTGATATAAAATAATATAAAAATTTTCGTGTTGCTTATGTGAATGTAGAAATTGTTTTAAATACGCCAAATATAAAAAAATTATAAATATAACTACTTACAGAATTAGAGTTTTCCTCTTCCTCAAATGACTTACACTTTTTTATCTTATAACACCTTCAAAATGATAGTTTTTCAAATAACAATGAACTGTAACAGTTTTCAAGCCAACAGTTATGTATAAACTATAACAATAATCAGTTTGCCAAATGACGACATTACTGGGATCAAAGGGGTAACACATTTGTTTTTACAGCTTGCGAGATTTAGCGTAAGCTACTTTCACTGTGAAAGAACAATGTTGAAGGCTTAATTCTCTCTAATGCAAAAACCAATACTATAATAAAGTAATAAGAAAATCTGTAAATTGGTTAAAAGAAGTACATTATATTTATTAATTCTTTTGTAGTTATTATGTTTAAAGGTACGTATACATCTGCGCGCAGCGTGTTCGTTGCTCGTCCAATGTTCGTTCGAACTATTCATTTTGAAGAACCTTCGGCGATCCAAAGAAAACCCACGAACACTTTATATTAGTAGACATTTTGCATTGTAGATGATCATGTCTCTGTCGCGCGATAAAAATTACGCCGTTTCGGTGATGAGTTGTGCTTTTTTGTTAATGGCAAGTTTGTGCAAAAAGAAAAAGAAACAGCGACGTTGGTGGCACACTATCTTATTTAAAAAACGGAATGGTTCCGAGCTTATGATGGACTTGAAGTCGCAAGCAATAAGCGGTCAATATAAGAATTTTATTCGAATGCCACCTTCTGACTTCGACAATCTGCGATTTCTTAAAATGATCTTTATGTTGAGGACCCCTCAGAAGGCATTTCGCATGGTAAGCATCGATAATAAGTTTAATTACATTTTCTTCCGACCACTCCATACTACCGCTGAATGGACGCGCAGCAAGAACAAGCCTCACGCTCTTCCGTCCAAATCAGTATTGCAACACACAAAGCGATCGTCGAAAAAACCGACTGGAGGTGGATCGTGACGCGCCGTGTGCGCGCGGTTCGTGCGCAACTCGAAAACCCCGTACTAATCTAGAGAGCTGCAAATGCGCGGCGCGCGCTCGGAGCGGAGCGCAGATGTATACGCACCTTAACACAAATGTAGTATATCGCATGAGAGAGGAAAGAACAAGCAATTATTTTGTGGACATAGCCTACTTCGATAACAATTTTTTTTTGCCCGCGTAGAGGGCGCTGCAATTTACAGACGATAGTTCCAAAATCTGTTTAGACTAGGTGAAAGATATACATTTTGCCATGAAATTTTATTAAAATAAGTTTTCTCTATCTCTTAAAATAAAAAAGTTAGACGACTCTAAACTTTCGGTACTGTTCCGGTTTTTTTATGATTACTCACAAAGTTGGCCATGGATCTCAAATTTGTTTTTATGAGCATAAAGGTATCAAAAAATGGAACAAAAAACATAAAGATTTTTGACGTGCGTCATATATTAAGCGAGATACACAGGAGTGGTCCTCTTATAGTAGACAGCCTGTATAGTGTTTCTAAATGATACAAACGTATTTGTTACATACCTAAATTACGCAGGGTAGTTTTGTTGTTTTCAAAATAAGTAATTTTTCAAATAAAAGATATTAAAAAAAATAAATCAAAGTAGAGACCAATAGACTTAGACTATTGATTTTAGATCCGCACGACATAATTACGGGGATATTATTATTTTCTTAGGCGTCTTCACATTAGTGCTCTCACACTGGGGAACACCACAATATTTTGCAATTTTTTTTATTCTGTGTCTTTCATATTGCTAACAAAATTCGATATCTTAACGTACTCAATCGAAACTTAACAGGCAACTAAAACCCGCCTATCCGACTGACTTACAAACACACGAGCGGGTTACGTCACACCCGCCGCTGCCGGTTCAGCGGGATACTCAGCGCGCCAGTTTATAATTTTTTTTTGGACTTGTAGGCGATATAAAATTCTAATTTTTCTAATTCAGAGAACCTTAAAACTGCAATGTCTTTGTGTTCAGCAAATAAAAAACAATTGCTGAATGAGCCCATTCAATAAACATTGAAATCTAAGCAAAAAATTCAGATAAACATGGTCGTATTTAAAAAAAATTGAAGTTGATGATTGTCTTGGAAAGACGAAACGTTACATATAAAAATTAATTATGCCATTCGATAAAGGACAAAAAGTTGTCATGAGAAAGTGTTCTTTTTTCAATATCACCTCAAACAAGGCTGAAATGAAACAAAAACGGATTTCCAAAACGTTAGCCTTGATTTTTTAGAGGCATAATGTTGGTCCTCTGATTACGCAACTTTGCCTTCATTTAAGCTAGTTCGTATCTCTTACTGTTTTCGAGATACCTGTAGTGAGACGCGAATTTGTAACAGCCTGTATATAGGTTGTGGTCGAATTTATTAAATAATTGCATAGGATTAAAAATTTTTATCGTCATACACAAACATAAACAAAAAGTAGAATATAATGCTATTTTGAATTATGTTTTTATTTAACGAAATTATCAGGTTTCTTAAAGCATTATGAAGTTTGCAAAAGGAAAAATTAATAATTTTGCAAACAATAAAAAAGACACCTACCTATTCCTGCCTATGAGCAACACTTTTCGAAATTTCAGTCAGCTACCCGCTTTTAAATTTATTATTTCACAAAGTTCGTTCGAAATTTTTTCATTACTAAAATACACTGTGAGTGTAGAAATCGTTCCCTAAAAGCGGTAAGGGCCCTATGCTTCATTCTCAAAATATGACCGCTATAATTTTTGCGAGCTGTCAGTGCATTGCAAACAGTGTAAGCCAGCAGAATACAATCGTAGCTTAACAGAGTCAAAAATCAGCAGAAGTTCTTTTAAATACAGCCTGCAATAAGTTAAGAAAACCAACAAGTTAAAAATCCGGGTCAATGATAAAAAAAATTTAAAACAATCACAAAGGTTAGAATAAAAAGATGGTTCTGTTAAGAACGTGGAAAAAAAGAGCATCCGATTTCCTACAGATTTCAAGTTATAAATATTTTTGTGAATTTTCAAATAATTTAATATTAATAATTTGTACAAGGCACCTTTTATTACATAACTGCAAAATATGATTTTAATAATATGTTTAAAAAAATTGTTTTTGAGATATTGTACTAAACTTGTTTATAATTTCACGCTACTTGTTTGCAAAACCATACCTTTAGGTCATCTAAATGATTTTGTTGTTGCAACATAAAATTAAAAACGTTTAAATCTACGTTAGTCTTAAAAGTGAGTTTGTCATTTATTAGTTAGTTGTTCATAAGATGATTACTTGACCGAAGTTTAGAAAATCGCACAAATATACAGGGTGTTTCCAAACTTGGAAAGGACATTTGAAGTGTAAATATATCGAGTTACGGAAATTCGCAAATCAGAAATATTATTTGGAAATAGGATGTATATATCTACTGACTTACCACATTGATATGATGAAAACATTTTGGAACCGTCGACTCCACTGATAACTCTGCCTCTGTTTACAAGTATTTGTGCATGCCTGTTTGGAAATCGGTGTACTTAGAGATGTGCAGTTAACTCGCGATTTTCATCAGTGTTTCCACACGTATGTCCTTTAATTCATTGTTATGTATTAACGTGACAATTTATTATGGTTATTTACATTTTTAACACCAAAGGCACAGCGTTCTTTCACAAAAAAGAAAACAATCAAATAAAAATCGCACCATTTTGCAGTTTAATCAATTTTGATTATTGAAATTGTATTAATGCATTCTACCTACTATTAAAGAATTCTCTCAAGTTTGTAAACGTGCTGTATATAAAAATATTTATGTATTATTTTGACATTTTCTTTCCGTTAAAAAAGATTTATGATAATGGTAAAAATAAAAAAAAGAACTGGATAAATACTGTGGTAAGAGAATCCAGTGTAAGACTCAGGGACATGTGTTTATTGAAGAATACATGTCCACTGTTACTAACTAAATACAAACAAGCTAAAAGGGAGCATGTCAAATTAGTTGATAATACAAAGAGGATGTTTTATCAAAATAAAATCTATATGTCTGATAATGTTTCTAAAACAGCATGGAACTTAGTATCTGAATTATCAAATAAAAATACTGCAAAATATATCTATCATAAACAATGGTGTAGTTTGTAATGATCCTGATAAAGTGGCCTCGGCTTTTAATACTTTTTTTCTTGAAGCTCCGAAAAAGATTTTAGATAAAATACCTAAAGGTGATTTATATGCCACTAGTACTCAGTTTAACATTCCAAATAATAATTATTCTCTGTTTTTGAATCCTTTCGTAGAAAAAAAGCTGTTAATTTTATTAACTACTAAACTGAAAAATAAAACCTCACTTGGACCAGATGGTATACCAATGTCTGTACTAAAAAAGGTTATACCTTTTATTACACAACCACTCACATATCTAGTGAACTTGTCATTTTCCACAGGATGCTTTCCTACTATACTGAAGGTTGGAAAAATCGTGCCAGTCTATAAGAAAGAAGATCCTACGAACCCGTAAAATTACAGGCCAATAACTCTTCTACATTTTCTAAAATTTTTGAGTATTGTTTTCTAGAGCGCACCCTAACATTTGTCGCTAAACATAATTTATTCACAAAAAATCAACATGGATTTAGGGCCAATATGTCTACGCAAACAGCAATACATAATTTCTACACAAGGGTTTTGGAGTTCTTGGAAGCGGGTGAATGCCCTGTTGGGATCTTTTGTGATCTCAGCAGGGCATTTGACTGCGTCAATCATAACAAGCTACTAGATAAACTTAATTCATATGGTATACGAGGGACAGCATTGGACTGGATAAAATCCTTTTTAAGTCATCGTTTGCAATTTGTTAGTTTAAGGCATGTTGATAACACGGGGATACAGATGGTAAACTCAGAATATCGAGGTATAGATGTGGGTGTGCCTCAAGGCTCTGTATTGGGTCCAGTGCTCTTTTTGCTTTACACAAATGAACTGGATTCTCTTACCACTGATGCAAAATTCACTATGTATGCAGATGTTCAGTCGTTAAGAACGTAAATCCAACGAAGTTCTGCACATTTTAAAAAATTGGTACAATTCTAATGATCTCTATCTTAATACAGAAAAGACGCATGTGATAAGATTTCATAACAGACAAAAATATTGTAACCCTTTAAGCATAGCATTTAATGGCTCAGAATCACTATCTTTTGATAGTAAAATAAAGTTCTTGGGTGTAACAATTGACGAGTGTCTCGGTTGGAAAGAGCATTGTGTTCAATTAGCTTCTAAATTCGGTTTGTTTCTTATTAAGAAATATTCGCACCCTACTCTCTCAAGAGCACCTTACCATGGTTTACCATGCACAAGTATCTTCAAGGTTGCTATATGGCATATGCTTTTAGGGACCAAGTGCTCACACTATGGACGTGTTTGTAGCACAGAAACGCATTATTAGATGTCTCGCTGGTGTACTTGTTAATTATTCCTGTAGAGAATTGTTTAAAAATTTTAAAATTTTAACTGTTTGGTCTAAATTTGTTCGATCTCTGTGTTTTTGTTTTTAAGAATAAAAGAAATTTTATTTTAAACACATCTATTCACCAAAAGAATACAAGGTCTAAGGACAATTTTCACGTACCACCTTGTAAATATGTATTAACATACAACTCTCCCACTCATTTGGGTTTGAAAATTTTTAATATGCTGCCTACCTCGAAAAATTTATTATTATTATTATTA
>NW_019416911.1:43178-64088 GCF_000390285.2 Anoplophora glabripennis
CAAAAAACGTGCAATACTGCTTAATGCCCTGGATGAAGAATCTTACAAATTAATATATAATTTGTGCCTTCCACGCCTTCCTGAAGACAAGACGTACAAAGAATTGACCGAGTTATTTAACAAACATTTCAAAATCATCGAATCACCATTTGTAGCTCGTTCAAAGTTTTTTGCCGCTTGCAAAAACGTGAACGAAAATGTCAGCGAATGGGCAGCTAGAGTCAGATGTTTGGCTTTAAACTGCGATTTTGAAGAAAATGTGATCGACATGATGTTACGTGATCGATTTATCATCGGATTTGAAAAGGGCTCAGTTCAAGCAAAACTCTTCAAGGAAAAAACCACGTGTTCTTTTAGTGACGCAATCGAAACGGCCATGGCAGAGATGGCGGCGGGTGAAGTTTCCTGTTCCAAAGATCCGTTCGTGAAGATGGAGCCAAGTATACACCACGTCACTTCCAGAAGGGCGACGTCATCGGCGCAGAAGCCCAGGAGTGTGAGTGAAAAGTGTAAGTGTTGTGGTAGGAAAAATCATCCCACCACCAGATGCCGCTACCGTGACTACGTCTGCAATTTGTGCCATGTCAAAGGTCACTTAGCCCCGATGTGCTCCAAGGAGCTGGACAGCAGGACGGGTAAAAATTTTAAATCTAAGAAAAATGTACAAAATTTTATTGAATCTTCTGATGTTTTCGCTATAAATGAAATAAACAATGTAGCCAATCCTTTTAGGTTAGATATCAAAATTGATAATATTGTTTATACTTTTCAATTAGACTCTGGAGCCAGTATTTCGGCTATATCGGAAAAAATGTGGAAAACAAATTTTTCTAAATATAAATTATTACCTGCTAATAAGATGTTAAATGTTTATAATGGTGAAACAATGCTTACTCTGGGTATGTGTAAATTTAAAATTTTTTATAATGATATTGGTAGATGCTTGAATATTTTCGTTATTAGAAATGGTGGTCCTCCTATCTTAGGAAGAGATTTTATGAAGTTATATAATTTCAAAATTAGTCAAATAAATTTCAATGACGTTCCACCAGAAAATATGGATAATTATTTATTTAAAAAATATAGTAGTGTATTTTCACCAGGTTTAGGAACTTTTAATAAAGGAACTGTTTCATTAAAATTAAAAAATGATACAATTACTCCTAAATTTATTCGAGCTAGGCCTCTACCATTTGCTATCAGAGATAAAGTTGAAAAAGAATTAAATAATTTAGTAGAATTGAATGTTTTAAAACCAGTAGATTTTTCTACATGGGCTACTCCAATTGTACCAGTGATTAAGAAATCTGGAGATGTACGAATATGTGGCGATTTCAAAGTTACACTTAATCCAGTTCTAGAAATTGATCAGTTTCCTTTACCACGCATTGACGATTTATTTAGCAAACTTCAAGGCGGTGTAATTTTTTCCAAAATCGATTTATCACAAGCTTATGCACAAATTTGTTTAGATGACCGTTCCAAAGAATTAGTTACAATTTCCACACATAAAGGTCTTTTTCAGTATCAGAGATTACCTTATGGTGTCGCTAGCGCACCTGCTAAATTTCAAAAAATTATCGAAGCCCTACTTCATAATATTGAAGGGTGTGTATGTTTTTTGGATGATATTTTAGTCTGTGGAAAAGATTGTAATGAACATTTGGCCAGGTTAGAAAGAGTGATATCTAGATTACAAGACGCGGGACTAAAAGTTGCACCCGAAAAATGTAGTTTTTTTCAGGATAAAGTCAATTATTTAGGACATGTTATAGACAAAAACGGTTTACACACGTCAGAGGAGAAAATTTTAGCAATAAAAAATGCCCCAGTACCTAAAAATATTAAACAATTACAATCAGTACTTGGAGCTATAAATTATTACGGGAAATTTATTCCAAATTTAGCCACTTTACTGCATCCTTTATACGAATTGTTAAAAAGTAATGTTAAATGGTCTTGGACACCACAATGTAACCAAGCTTTTAACAAAGTTAAAAAAATATTGATGTCAGCTGATGTATTAACACATTACAATCCAGCTTATGAATTAAAATTAACAACCGATGCTAGTCAGCATGGGGTGGGTTGTGTATTGACACATATACTTCCTGACGGTCAAGAAAACCCCATTGCATATGCATCACGCACTATTTCACCCGCTGAAAAAAATTATTCACAGGTTGAAAGAGAAGGATTCTCAATCGTATTCGGTTTGTGTAAATTTTACCAATATTTGTATGCCAAAGAATTTACAGTAGTTAGTGATAATAAACCTCTTTTGGCAATTTTTAATCCTAAAAAAAGCATTCCACAGTATTCTGCGAATAGATTAAGGCGATGGGCTCTTATTCTTGCAAATTTCAGATACAAAATACAATATGTTAAATCAGGAAAAAATAATGCTGATTTTTTGTTACGTTTACCGATTGAAAATGATATAAATGACGTATGGGAATCAGTTGATGTTAATTACTTAAATTATTTTTCGGATAATGTTAACATTTCAATCAATTTTGAAACTATTAAAAAAACTACTGAATCAGATAAAGTTTTGAGTGTAGTAAAAAAATGTGTAATAAACGGCTGGCCGAAAAAAATATAAAAACGATAACAGATTTAAAAAATTCTATGCAATTCGTCATCAATTAACTATAGAACATAATGTTCTGTTGTGGAACAATAGAGTTGTTATTCCTGAAAAATTAAAAAGTCATATGCTGTCGGAATTACATATGTCTCACTTAGGAGTTATTAAAATGAAAAATATGGCTAGAAATTCATTTTTTTGGCCGGGAATAAATAAGGATATTGAGAATTTAGCAAAGAGTTGTGCAAATTGCTCATTACATAAGACAAGTCCCCCTAAAGCTGAAATAAATCCATGGAAATGGCCTGACAAAGTATTCGAACGTATTCACATCGATTTTATGGGTCCATTTTTGAACAAATATTTTTTAATAATTCTAGATGCACATTCAAAATGGATTGAAGTTTTTCCAACTAACAATATTACGTCTGATTTTACAATAACAGCATTACATAATACGTTTACTAGATTCGGTTTAACAAAAGTCATAGTTTCTGATAATGCTAAATGTTTTACGAGTATGTTATTTAAACAATTTCTAGAAAAATATGACATTGAACATGTCACTATATCTCCTTATTTCNTTATTATTGTTATTATTGTTATTATTGTTATTATTGTTATTGTTGTGCAAATTTTTGTTTATCTCTGTGTTTATGGATCAATATTTTATATGCAGATTAGAGAAAAATTACTGAGAAATAAAGTCAATATTGATTTAAATTTGTGTATTGAGTTACACAGCTTTCAATACAAATTGAGCAAATAATGGTTAGTTGTTATATTTTTACGGAACAACTTGTATGTTTTTCTCATGTAGAACAAAAATATCTTTTATGTGGACACATACATAAGTATAATTAATTGTGAAAATTAGAAAAAGCTCGATAGATGTAAGTAAAAGTTTGGGAATGTTTCTTAAGAATAATTGTTATATTTTTATTTACTTAAAGTAGACAGGTTAATCGTGTGAATGGACGTTTGTTTCGAAAATCAAATAAAAGTTTTTATCTCAAAAATTCTATATTTATATTTGTAGGTAATTTGTAGTTAACATAGCAACTAGAAGTTTGACCCAAGTAGACGTTCATTGTCCTAATATTTATGAACGATTAAATACATTTAAATGATGCAATATTTGATTTTCATTTCAGGTTACATTTATTTCCATATGACAAAAGTACACAAAAGATGCCGATATCATCGTTAAATAATAGAAGTTTAAACAGAAAAGGAATAGGAATGGAATTTAATTGCTATAAAATGCTACTCCATTGTAGACACTTATAATTTTCTATTTGATCTGGATTCAGTTATTAAAATCTGTAAAATGTTTCTTCATCTTCAATCATTTTACTAGAGATATATATGTAATATTTGCGACCGTTTTGTATCGAGTAATATTTAACAATAATATTGTTTGTTTGTCCAAAAGCTATTTACATTCTAAATTCTGGATATATTCAGAGTAATCCCTTTTAGGAAACCACATGGTTTTCGTAGGTATGTTTATGTGTTTATTGACAAGGTAGATATAAATTTACATATGTATTGGTCCTCTATCAGTTTGTTTTATAAGTAATTCGACACTTAAATAAAAAACAAGCGTCATTGATAAATGCCACCGTCGATCACCGCGACCGGGGGCCGAATATCAGATAAGTACATATGTACATAAAGAGGAACTAGATACCCTCTCGTGGGTACAGTAGGATGGAAGAACGTTGGATTGGGACGATGTGAATAGTGGTTAGGACTTACTAACATAAGTCGTTTCTGAGTGCAATTGTGGCTCAACTTAATAATAATAATATACCGCCCTATCGCACAAGCGTTTGACTCTAAGGTCGACGTCGTCGACATTGTCCTGAAAAAGTAATGTATAAAAAAATTAGTTCACAATCCATAGACATAGTTCCTTTTCATTGTATTTTTCGTTAAATGTTGTAATTGACTTGAAAATTGTTTCTAAATAATGTGACTACAATTATAATTGTTTTTAATATTTAGTGAATGTACGGAAATTTTTACAATACGTTATTCAAACTCGGAAATACTGAGACCTACATTTAATAATCTTACGAGTTGAAAAACTTTTTTTTTCAAATTGAATGACCCATATTAATTGTCATGGGTTAATGTAAAATTCAATGAAATAAGGTTGTCCATACTTATCATTGACAGTAAACCACTAAAACAAAACACAAAACGAAACAAACTGAAACTCGGAACACAACAAGGAGAAGAATACTTAGACCGCTGATTTTCATCAGTTGCTCGAAGTGTCCTCCGTTTTGATTAATACACAAACGAATTCGATTTTTAAAAGATTGTTCAATATTGGCCAGATTATCTGGCGTAATTTCTTGAAATGATACTGTAATGCGCTACCACATATCTTCCGCGGTAGTTGGTGGTGTAACGTAAACTTTGCTTTTTATAAATCCCCATAAAAAAAGTGGCAACTTATCATATCTGGACACCTTAAAAGCCAACTTACTGGTCCCCCGCGCCCAATCCATCTGTTGGGAAAAGTTTCGTGTAAAAACTGACGAACCGCAGCGTTATTGTGAGGTGGAGCACCATCATGCTGCATACACATTCTTCGAAGTGTAGCTAAAGGAATGTCGCCTAAGAAATCTTCTAGAGTGTTAAAAAGTTTAAATAAACTGCTCTAGTTAGATACTGGTCAAAAAAGAATCGTCATGACATGGGTTCCCAAAATTGCTCCCCACACGTTCAAAAACCATCGTTGGCTATGAGTTGTTCGGAATTGGTGAGGATTTACTGTGGCATAATAATGGCAATTATGACTTTTTATGAAAAGTAGCCTCATCGGAGAACATGACCAGTTTAAAAAATCATCATCTTGATTTAACATCTCAAGTGCTCACTGACAAAACTCCAGTCTCCG
Source organism: Anoplophora glabripennis (assembly GCF_000390285.2). Classification (NCBI taxonomy): domain Eukaryota; kingdom Metazoa; phylum Arthropoda; class Insecta; order Coleoptera; family Cerambycidae; genus Anoplophora; species Anoplophora glabripennis. The sequence goes on from NW_019416911.1 coordinate 48,683, forward strand.
CTGAAAATCTACTTTTAGTAACTCTTGGTGTAATTGGATGAGATAAGGATGTCCTGTGTTGTGCTTTTGTAAGATCCTATGTATCAACTTTGTACTAATACAATTGCAAGGTCTTCTTGACGCTGTTACATAGTTACTTTTTCGAACTTTAGAAAAGAACCTGAATTTTCTGGAAAACTGTTAAAGATAAGTATGTACAACCTTATATCAGTAGAAAGGATATTCAATTTTGCATTCACCCATGACAACTAATACATATATATTTCAACTCGTAAAATTATTAAATGTAGGTCTCAGCATTTCCGAGTTTGAATAACGTACACGTTTTGCTCACAGATGCCAAAACCAACTGTAAAAACTGCAGGTTTCTAACTCTTACGATTTAGACGCTATCTAGCCTCATTTAGAGAGCTGAAATCGTGATTTTTTCAAAAACAACTGATTATCTCGAAAATGGTAAGTTTTAAACACCATGTAGATTTAATAAATTCTACCTAATATTAATTAAGAAATTCAAAAGCGCAATAATATACAGGGCGTTCCATTTAAAATAACAAAGTTATGTAGCGCCCATGCGAAATGGAACACCCCGTAAAGCTAAAAATAATTTCTTTACATGGCCCACACGATACCAGAAAACTTTTATTAAAACCATTTTTTTATAAATTTTACAGTTACAGAGTTACAAAAGAATCCCTCTTAAGTGGAATACCCTGTATATACAAGCGGAAAGGAACCAGGAGAAATTCTACAATCATATCTCATACTATACAGGGTATCCCAGAGTAACGTGAGTAACGAAGCGATTTTGGATATAGGTAGGTGAATTAGCCTAAATCTGCCTATTTTCCACGAATCTGTGATCTTTCTGTCGTCGTGCGCATGCGTCAAACGCATCGCGTGACCTTCCGGCCATTTCAACCGGGTTAATTATTGCTGTTTCTTCCAGTTCCGCAAAACTTAATTCTAACTGGGGTCCATTAAGAACCCGAAATTGGTCTTGAACCTTCTCCGTGGCTTGCAGGAACGCTGGGTTCCTCAAATACCCCTTTAAGGGATTCAGTTGACGTGAGCGACTCCCGCTGTTCCTCCTCTAGATTGTTATCTACGCGAGAAAAGCAAGCAAACTCACACCTTCTCGATGTCATGGTTTAGCAGGCACTAATTCGTGCAATGTTTCTATTAATATCGTACCACGATACTATAACACCCTGTATTAGTCTTCAACTTATTTAAAGTTCGCGGTTCCACTAACGTTTATTCTAGAAAAATGCAAAAACCTTTATACTATTGAACCATCGGATACTAACTTCACTTTCACTTGACTATTCTGTCTCTAAACTATAATATTTAAGTCTCCTTACACTATTACTGTTTATGTAACGATAAGAAATACTGTCTATTGTCTATTTGTCTTCTTGGTTTCAGAGATGTCGCACTAATGGGAAATTTTACGACTTACCGTTCTTGCTAGGGTCTGCTACAACTGGCATGGCTCGGTATAAGTTCACTACAGGTCCTTATACCTTTAGTTTATAAGACTATCTATGATTATTATTATTAAAAGTCACTTTACTCAACTCAAGCCTAAAATATATATAATTCTTTCAAATCTCTCACCATTGGATTTAATGGGTCACTCTAAGGAATGGTGCTGGCAAGGATTCATATTGCTAAAGAAGAAAACTCGACACGCGTATATTCCCAGGTTCACGTATAAGTTTCTTTTGTGGCAGACCCGTAGTGGCACTAACGACGCACCCGTTATATCTTAAATTTGTCTTTCGCAACACCGCGTATCACTCGTAACTTTTATCACTCGTGGAATCGACTGACTTCAATTCTGTCAATGTCGAACCAAACCTTTTTACAAGTCGTTTTTTTTAAACGCCGACTTTTCCCCAATTTCGTAATTTTTCACTCGCGTTTCTACCGTGAATTAATTTATCAAGCGGATAACACTGTATGGACTGGAATTTAACCATTACGTTCCGTTTAACAAAAGCAGTTCACTCCAGATTTCCGGTCACACTTCTCTAGCTCGCGATCTTCACGGGACCGCGACATTCTGTTGTACACGTTATTCTGGGACACCCTGTAGATACTTATATACTTGCTACAAAAAAGTCGAGTAAAAATAGATGAGGTCAAAATAATATCAGTTCCTCATATAATTTTTCTTCACACGGGCCTTCGTTAAAAAGCCACGGGCCCTCAAAGGTAAAAATTAAAAATATATTTTTATTTACAGTCTCTAAACTATCAACTTCAGCATGATGTAAATTTGGTGATCGATATCACATGCGTAAAGCTTGTTTTTGATATTGTAAGTGAAACTTCATTATGCCCAGAACGCCATGGATGGACTATACCCAATGGTTAAAACCCAGAATTTTTGCATTCGCAATCTACCTGTATCAAAAATAAGTTCTCTGAAGAATTTGCCAACGATAATACCCTCTTAGTTCAACTCCGTAAAATTAACAGTTTAGGAAATATTAGTGATTTTATGTGACAGTGCACATCAAGCGGCGCGGCGCCTCTACCATTTTTTGTTTTTAATTTTTTATTGGCCATGTATAACACAAAATAGAAAAATTATGATAGTTCTATCTATACAAAACACTATACGTGGTATAATCTCTATATATTTGATTATTTTAAACAAATTTTTAAATTACTTTACGAAAAATGAGCAATTTTTATTAATTTTTGTTTATTATTATGTTTATTTTAAATAATAATAATAATTACCATAATAACACATAATTGGCAACGCCAATAAATAACTCTAAACTTACAAAACCCTCTCCTGTGGCGTGGAAAAAGTCGTAACACCTCCATGGCCTACCTCAACATCGTACAGAGCATATTTACTAAGTTAATTATAAAACTGAATTTATTTGCTGCTTCTCTCCATCTCTTTCGCTTTAATAAACTTTATGCCAGGCTTGTATCGTGCAGACAGATAAAGATGAAACAACTTACATTTATGCTTAAGGTCGCACGTCATTGTAAAATTTTATGAGCTGTTGCAAATATGGTAAATTGTTATTGTTGTAAATAGTATTTTTACCTTGGTTATTTTTAATTATTAGCTGGACATGGACGTTCCTGTAACATAAAGAGAGTTATCGATCCCCATTAAATATTATTTATGAAGAAAATTGACTTAATTAAGTACAAAATATTCAATTTAAAAGTAAGAGTAATTCATTTTCTTATTTTTTTAAATACCGTCGTTTTGTTATGAAAATAAATAAAATATGAGGATCTAAATACAGTTCCTAACTAATTTTAATCTACTACTAATAGTATGTAATATATCCCGTATATCCTCTGACGAGTGATAAACGTCTATGACTTTTACTAAAGCAAATTTGTTCACAGAGACAGAAACTGACTTTCTGTACTTTTAGCTTGGAAATTTGTGGTTATGGTTGTGAGTAAATCTTACCATATAACTCAATTTACACAGTGTTCGTGATAAACGATTCACAGATACGCAGGGTTTTATACTGACGGCAATATTGAGTATCTAATTAAATATCTATCAGACTAATCCTTAAAAACTTGTGGTTTGAGGTCTGTGTTTTATCATGTTAATTGTCTCAACTGTTGGTGGCTATCATATAATGATAAATTTAATATAACAGATTTGCAACGTAAAGCTACTGACATAATTGCAACACCGGCGCTTGGTAATGGCGTCCGATCTCTTGACGGTTTTCTGGCGAAATATCGAAGGATATATACGCAACACAATAGGCATGATAACAGATTTTGAAAAACTGTTCTAAGATGTTCGGAAGTATTTATCTTATTTCTAAGAAAATAAAAGGTTTAGTAGAAAAATATTGACATTGTAATAGTAAGGTTAAAACTCGCGCAAAATCGATCGCCGGTGTCATGTCGTCTACGTGACGTCACATCTATGTTTGTCAACAGTAAACATAAAGTGCTAATATTTTGTGTTGCAAGATTCATTAGTTAAATAGAAATACAAAGTTAACATAATAGTATATGCATTTTATTTACCCTCAAATTGTACTTTGTAAATAATGGATACAGTTATCTTTCCATGAAGAGACTAAAACATTAAGAAAGTTTGATACATATTGTCGTCAAATGTAACATTAAATATTTCTACATTTTTATTTGTATTATAGTCGCAATCAGCTACACCGAAATTGCCCTTTTGAAGCCCTGTTAAACACATTTGTAGCTGCCTCCGCATTTAAAACTTCTGGGTCTGTTTTCCATTTTCCACATAATTTTTAAAAGTCTATACTTATGGAACATTTAATTCCAATAATACTGTCTTTATAGATTCCATTAGGCGATCCTGCGATCATGGCATAGTTTTTGCAAACCATTAGACCACATGTTTTAAATTTTTTCCCCAGTCTGGTACTTAGGTAGTTTTCCTCACTTCATCCTTCAACATTCTACCGAATATCATGTCCGGTACGTCTGGGATTTTTTCTGCCATTATTAATGCAATCAGAGTTCCATCATTGGTTTTGCACCGACTAAATTCAAACGCTCGTAAGGCAGTCACTCTGGTATAGGCAGCTTTGGTGTAGGTCTCTCGTCTCTTCTTTAACTTTCATGACATCATCAGTCAATATGATTTTTTTTTAAATGTGTCGCAGCACTTTTCTTTGTATTTCAGTACCAGTTTATGCGTGGACAAATTTTTTGTTTGGCCACAAACATGATCTTTTTGATATTTTATTAACTCGCAGTTGTTGAGTTTTCTTTTTTTCCTTCTTCTAGAAACTTTTCAAATATTCCACGAATTGATGGCAAGCTAGACCTACCATTAGATAATCATTCTGAAGTTATATATTTTAGGGTAGTCCCAACCTTGAACAGTTTGGACTTCATCTATTAGCATTCTACAGATGTACAGAATGGCTCCTCACTCTCGTGATGGACCTACATGAGAAATGCTATGGCATTCACTCTATATAAATTTGCATGGACCTTATGTTCTGAGCAGATTTTACCTTTAATTGTGCTAACGTTTCCTGATTATCGCTTTGGCAACACAAAATTAGGCAACTGATCGTTGGAAGCAGTTTTTAAAAGTAATGGACTTGTGAACCGACATAATATGCATTATTATTGTTATATATGATATATGTACATACTTTTGAGTAACCTGGTATATATGTTGTACTATTTATGTCAGCAAGCCATTGATTTTTGCTCTTCTTTTTGTTTGCTGATAAAATAAAATAAAAAGCTGATAAAAATCTCGATGTACGGCTTTAGACAGACATTCCTTTGTATAAAATTAGCAAATAAACATTTAAAAATAAATGCATTATAATTTATTACAGTGGCGACGAGAAAAAATTTGTGCACGCGAGCAAAATCTCGGAGAAGAAAGTAAAGTGATAATTATTCAAAGGTACATAATGGCGGACAATCCTTCATACTATGGACAAATCCGAGAATTCAGTGCACTAAATAGTGACTGGGTAATTTATAAACGTCGTTTAGACAACTATTTTGTGGTTAACTCTATTATCGACGACGCCAAAAAACGTGCAATACTGCTTAATGCCCTGGATGAAGAATCTTACAAATTAATATATAATTTGTGCCTTCCACGCCTTCCTGAAGACAAGACGTACAAAGAATTGACCGAGTTATTTAACAAACATTTCAAAATCATCGAATCACCATTTGTAGCTCGTTCAAAGTTTTTTGCCGCTTGCAAAAACGTGAACGAAAATGTCAGCGAATGGGCAGCTAGAGTCAGATGTTTGGCTTTAAACTGCGATTTTGAAGAAAATGTGATCGACATGATGTTACGTGATCGATTTATCATCGGATTTGAAAAGGGCTCAGTTCAAGCAAAACTCTTCAAGGAAAAAACCACGTGTTCTTTTAGTGACGCAATCGAAACGGCCATGGCAGAGATGGCGGCGGGTGAAGTTTCCTGTTCCAAAGATCCGTTCGTGAAGATGGAGCCAAGTATACACCACGTCACTTCCAGAAGGGCGACGTCATCGGCGCAGAAGCCCAGGAGTGTGAGTGAAAAGTGTAAGTGTTGTGGTAGGAAAAATCATCCCACCACCAGATGCCGCTACCGTGACTACGTCTGCAATTTGTGCCATGTCAAAGGTCACTTAGCCCCGATGTGCTCCAAGGAGCTGGACAGCAGGACGGGTAAAAATTTTAAATCTAAGAAAAATGTACAAAATTTTATTGAATCTTCTGATGTTTTCGCTATAAATGAAATAAACAATGTAGCCAATCCTTTTATGTTAGATATCAAAATTGATAATATTGTTTATACTTTTCAATTAGACTCTGGAGCCAGTATTTCGGCTATATCGGAAAAAATGTGGAAAACAAATTTTTCTAAATATAAATTATTACCTGCTAATAAGATGTTAAATGTTTATAATGGTGAAACAATGCTTACTCTAGGTATGTGTAAATTTAAAATTTTTTATAATGATATTGGTAGATGCTTGAATATTTTCGTTATTAGAAATGGTGGTCCTCCTATCTTAGGAAGAGATTTTATGAAGTTATATAATTTCAAAATTAGTCAAATAAATTTCAATGACGTTCCACCAGAAAATATGGATAATTATTTATTTAAAAAATATAGTAGTGTATTTTCACCAGGTTTAGGAACTTTTAATAAAGGAACTGTTTCATTAAAATTAAAAAATGATACAATTACTCCTAAATTTATTCGAGCTAGGCCTCTACCATTTGCTATCAGAGATAAAGTTGAAAAAGAATTAAATAATTTAGTAGAATTGAATGTTTTAAAACCAGTAGATTTTTCTACATGGGCTACTCCAATTGTACCAGTGATTAAGAAATCTGGAGATGTACGAATATGTGGCGATTTCAAAGTTACACTTAATCCAGTTCTAGAAATTGATCAGTTTCCTTTACCACGCATTGACGATTTATTTAGCAAACTTCAAGGCGGTGTAATTTTTTCCAAAATCGATTTATCACAAGCTTATGCACAAATTTGTTTAGATGACCGTTCCAAAGAATTAGTTACAATTTCCACACATAAAGGTCTTTTTCAGTATCAGAGATTACCTTATGGTGTCGCTAGCGCACCTGCTAAATTTCAAAAAATTATCGAAGCCCTACTTCATAATATTGAAGGGTGTGTATGTTTTTTGGATGATATTTTAGTCTGTGGAAAAGATTGTAATGAACATTTGGCCAGGTTAGAAAGAGTGATATCTAGATTACAAGACGCGGGACTAAAAGTTGCACCCGAAAAATGTAGTTTTTTTCAGGATAAAGTCAATTATTTAGGACATGTTATAGACAAAAACGGTTTACACACGTCAGAGGAGAAAATTTTAGCAATAAAAAATGCCCCAGTACCTAAAAATATTAAACAATTACAATCAGTACTTGGAGCTATAAATTATTACGGGAAATTTATTCCAAATTTAGCCACTTTACTGCATCCTTTATACGAATTGTTAAAAAGTAATGTTAAATGGTCTTGGACACCACAATGTAACCAAGCTTTTAACAAAGTTAAAAAAATATTGATGTCAGCTGATGTATTAACACATTACAATCCAGCTTATGAATTAAAATTAACAACCGATGCTAGTCCGTATGGGGTGGGTTGTGTATTGACACATATACTTCCTGACGGTCAAGAAAAACCCATTGCATATGCATCACGCACTCTTTCACCCGCTGAAAAAAATTATTCACAGGTTGAAAGAGAAGGACTTTCAATCGTATTCGGTTTGTGTAAATTTTACCAATATTTGTATGCTAAAGAATTTACATTAGTTAGTGATAATAAACCTCTTTTGGCAATTTTTAATCCTAAAAAAGGCATTCCACAGTATTCTGCGAATAGATTAAGGCGATGGGCTCTTATTCTTGCAAATTTCAGATACAAAATACAATATGTTAAATCAGGAAAAAATAATGCTGATTTTTTGTCACGTTTACCGATTGAAAATGATATAAATGACGTATGGGAATCAGTTGATGTTAATTACTTAAATTATTTTTCGGATAATGTTAACATTTCAATCAATTTTGAAACTATTAAAAAAACTACTGAATCAGATAAAGTTTTGAGTGTAGTAAAAAAATGTGTAATAAACGGCTGGCCGAAAAAATATAAAAACGATAACAGATTTAAAAAATTCTATGCAATTCGTCATCAATTAACTATAGAACATAATGTTTTGTTGTGGAACAATAGAGTTGTTATTCCTGAAAAATTAAAAAGTCATATGCTGTCGGAATTACATATGTCTCACTTAGGAGTTATTAAAATGAAAAATATGGCTAGAAATTCATTTTTTTGGCCGGGAATAAATAAGGATATTGAGAATTTAGCAAAGAGTTGTGCAAATTGCTCATTACATAAGACAAGTCCCCCTAAAGCTGAAATAAATCCATGGAAATGGCCTGACAAAGTATTCGAACGTATTCACATCGATTTTATGGGTCCATTTTTAAACAAATATTTTTTAATAATTCTAGATGCACATTCAAAATGGATTGAAGTTTTTCCAACTAACAATATTACGTCTGATTTTACAATAACAGTATTACATAATACGTTTGCTAGATTCGGTTTAACAAAAGTCATAGTTTCTGATAATGCTAAATGTTTTACGAGTATGTTATTTAAACAATTTCTAGAAAAATATGACATTGAACATGTCACTATATCTCCTTATTTCGCACAGTCAAATGAAGCAGCAGAAAATGCAGTTAAAACTGTAAAAAATGCATTAAAAAATTTTCTAGGTCGTAATAAAACTTTAAATATTGAGGAAGCACTTAATAACTTTTTATTTGATTACAGAAATACCAATCACTGTACTACCGGTGTTTTACCAGCAATGCTTATGTTTGGCAGAGACTTACGAACTCGATTTAGTTTAATAAAGCCAGGAATTAAAGAAAAAGTAAAAAAGAAAGTCAAAACTTGCCAACAAAATCAAATTAAGTATGCTGGCGGTAAAAAACGAGAATTCATGGTAGGAGATAAGGTTACTGTAAAAGATTATCGTGTTGTAAATAAGGTTAGTTGGATTCCAGGAATTATTGAAAAACGCATTGGCAAATGCACTTATTATGTAAAAATTCCTGAATTAAATGTTTTTTGGAAACGTCACACGAATCAAATATTAAAAACTAATGTACAGAGTGGATTAAAAGACTTAGACATTATTAGTGTAGATTGCAATAGTGAAATTTCCCCTGAGGGCGGAGATCACTTAACCGGAAGTGGCGGGGGTATTCAATCATCTACCAGTAGACCTAAAAGACTCATTAAACCACCTGATCGTTTAATGGATTAACTGTATATATTAGATAAGGATTTTAATAATGTTATGTTCAGTTATTAAAGACATTAGTATAAATGAAAATGTATATATTTTTTATGTCTTATTTGGTGGGGGAGAGTGTTATATATGATATATGTAAATACTTTTGAGTAACCTGGTATATATGTTGTACTATTTCTGTCAGCGAGCCATTGCTTTTTGCTCTTCATTTTCTTTGTAAAGAGCTGATACAAAATCTCGATGCACGGCTTTAGACAGACATTCCTTTGTATAAAATTAGCAAATAAACATTTAAAAATAAATGCGTTATAATTTATTACAATTATGCAACAGAAAATCCTCACTGGATTCGATGAGTAGATAATCGACACATAAGGTCGTTGAACGTATGGGTTGGTGTTCTTAGTGATTCCGTAATTGGTTCATACTTCTTTAATAGTCCTATAAACAATGGTGAAAGCTATTTACATATTTTGATAGATGAGCTTCCCCCTCTTTTAGAAAATGTACTACTTCAACGCATCAAATTATGTGGTTCCAACAGGATGGAACTCCAGCTCACTACCACAGACAAGTTCGTCGGTATTTAAATCTAATATTCCAAAATCGGTGGAATGGACGAGAAGGTCCAATGGGATTTCCATCAAGATTGCCAGATTTGACTCCAATGGACTTCTTCCTTTGGGGTTATATCAAAGAAATTGTATATCAAAAAATTCCGAAGCGTTCCAAAACGTTTCAAGACAAACACTGCTTCATGTTTATTTATGTTGCCGTTTATTTGATTCCAATTTAAATGTGTTAACGATTTATTAGTAGGTATATTCCGATCTCATTACTTTAAATAATGGTCTAATCCAAATAGATTTTATACTTTTCTACTATATCTGTGTGTAGGTTAATTAATTATTGTTACCAAACATAGGGAAACAATTTATTCGATTTGGATTTGAGTTCGTGTGTCACTACATTTTTTTTGTAGACAGTGCCTGATTTACCTATAGGCTGGTGTAGGCTGCAGCCTACAGGCCCCCACCTTGATAAAAAAAATTCTTTTTTAAGATTTTTTTTAAGACCTTCCTGTCATGAATAAAAAAGAAAAATTATTCTGAAAAATATAATTTTTTATTCTTAAAAGTTGAATACGCTCCCACCAATTTTCAGTCTACAGGCCCCCACCACTGTAAATCAGGCACTGAAACTAGATATCATAAACTTTAAACTGAATGATTTTGAAATCCATAAAAAGTGGGTACAGGAACCGCTATATCATTAGAAAGGTGATCTAATTCTATGTCATTTAAAGTAAAAACATACAGGGTGTCCTAATTAAAAAATTAAGTTTTAAGCAATTGAATTTCCTTAACTTTCAACGCCACACCCTATAAATTGGAGACATGTTCTAATCTCAGTATAACTGGTGATAGCTAGATTGTCTGTGGTATCATTCTTCAACATGTCTCCGCCTCGGACCCAAATTGCATTTCCCTATCGAAAAAACTGGGGTAGCAATGTATTTCTCAAAAGGATAATGCTTTCATAAAAAAATTAAATAACCACAGATTTTGGAAAACAAAATATAGCTGAATAGACAATTTAATGTGTAAATAGAAATTTAAATAATATACCACTTAAAAAAAATATGTTTTATATAGCCACGTGGAAATGGAACACCCTATGTGGTTATAAATAATTTTTGAAATAAGTCGTTGTTGTCGTAATGTAATTTTTATTTAAACTTTTTTTTATATCTATAAGGGTTTAAGATATTTAGAGCTTTTCGTTTGGTTGAGATACCCTGTATGTTCCACGTTAAACGGAACAAAACTGTGCCTAAAATCCTCATTGGCAGATGTGTACGAACAAGGGCTTAACTGATTCGTTAGGAATGCCCCTTTAGAAAGGCGAGTGGCTCTTCAATCATAAGTACTTCCTGCAAACTTTAGCAATTCATGCCTGTTATGGGCGCCATATTGGATCTGCCATTTTGAGATTCGATAATCTGACTCTGAATTCTAAGGGTCTAAAGAACACCCCAGTGAGCCTTGCTAAGTTAAAATGAATGATTCTGGGATCGCTAGTATCGATTTCTTAATAATATCTGTGATTTTTACCCATATGTTGGATCCACCATTTTGAGATTCGATAAATTGACTTTAGAATATTATCCATAATCCACGAAAACCCCAAAACAAAGCTGTTTTAATTACTTTTTTAATTACTAAATTTAATTACTGCGCGATCTTTAGTACTGATTTTTTGATTTTTGTGAATTTTAGTGGCTTTTAGATGTTATAGGCGCCATATTGAATACTCCAATTCGAAATACGCAAAAAAACGATAGTTACTTAAAAGCACGTCAAATATATATATATTAATGCTATATCCGATTAAATAACGGGATATATGTTTAAATTATATGATACTGGTGTGATTTGTCGGAATACAAAAAGACAAGCATCAGTAGCTGCATCATCTACTGAAGCTGAGTGCATGACTCTTTTCGAGGCAGTGCGTGAAGCTCTTTGGTTAAAGTCTCTAGCCACCACTCTTGATTTTAAACTTCCAGAACCAATCATAATTTATGAGGATAACAGTGCATTAGGTAGTATAGCAAATAATCCAACAAGTCAATAAGAAATCAAAACATATAGACATATCATTATACGAGAGAACAAGTTGAAAACAAAGTAATAACTTTAAGACATGTTCAACAGGTGAGCAGCTTGCTGATACTCTGACGAAATCATTACCTGGAGACAAGTTTCTGCATTTTAGAAAATAATTAGGTTTAGCATGTATACATGATGAATATAATATAGATAATGATAACGAGATACTATGATTAGATTTTTGTACTGGTTTTTCCTAATCCTAGCAGTAAATGCTCGACTATATGATTTTTCCCAGCATGTGGTCTGTCTTAATTATATAAACACATATATTTACTTTAGTTGTTTAAGTTCTTTAATGATATGATTATTTTTTGAGAGGGCATGTTGGAAACTCCGGATATTTTTATTATTACATAAAAATTAATATATTTTCGTAAACAAAATATCCTAAACTACTATGTAGAAACACCGACAAGAATTGTTTTTATTATCGGCTTCACACTTGAGCTGGGAACGCCCTAACATGCTGACAAGTTAAAAATTCCTTTTCTAACTGCGATTTATATAGTTAGTTGGTTATCTTCTATAAAAGACAGCCATATGATAAATAAAGTGATTATTAAATAAATAATAGCAGATAAATAATTCAATAGTTGTATTTTAAAAGTCCCATTTCCTAACAATATAGACGTCATTTTTTGTTAGGCGCCTCTTATCTAAGATACTGTATGTAAATATTATGATTTAAACTGAGTTTCTGTATATTCAACGGAATTGCTATATCTGCAAAACTAAATCTCAAACCAAAATTTCGCAAGAGTGAAAAAACTAAAAATAACCTTGAACCATAGGCGTACACTGGAAAAAGTTGAGAGGTAATGACTCTAATCCCATTTCTCCCGTTCATGTTTAGTTATATTTAACGAAAATTACACAAAAAGTTTGTTGGCTTGAGATACTAATCTACGCAAAATTTTAATTAACTTTGAGGAGAAAACGTCTCGAAAGGCAGCCAAAAGTCCCAATATTTTCGCTCAAATAGTTAGCGGCTTATCCCACTTTTTTGTGACACTCTGTAACTTGCAGAATTGAACGTAGTGGCATGCTTACTTACCGATTTGAAATCAGTGGACTAATGTGGTTAAAACTAAGTTGCTCATAAAAATAAAAATGCAGTGTATATTGCCACTGCAGTATGCTAAACAGTTCTGAAATTTACAACGTTTGACGCTGGATCTGAAATTTTCTCTTATTGACGTCACAATGCATATATTTTTTAAAGACTTAAATGAGGTCATAATGAAAAAAAAAAGAGAATTAATTGGAAAATACCCCATTGTGCTTTGTTTTAAGAGTTTTAAATATCGCAATATGTTTCATCTAATATAAAGTCTTCTTATGTATAAAATGAAAAGGTAGTTTTACTTAAAAGTGAATAATGTGCAGTGCGATTTTAGTGTTATTTGAAACAAGGTATGTGTATTCTTAAACATGTGAAAAAACTGAACCATAAGCATAGTAAAATAATACATACTTAAATATTACTAATACTCTCCCTAAGTCGATCCATCTGTAAACAACTTATTTCTCGTTGTATTTTAACTAATTTATTTTATAGTCTACTTTTTTCAGTAAGTACAACAAATTATATTACAATTTCGGCACCTATAACATTAGACACGTAATAAGTAGTTACAATTATTTTATTATCATTCTGGATTTAACAATAGTTTAATTGTGGTTATTGTTTCAGTTTTATATAAATTTAGCACATATTGAAGGAATTTTGGTACTGTAATAATGATCTAATTATACATGCTCAGAGCACGATGATAGCAGACAGACGTATGTACATACGTCACTATACAGGGTGTTTATTAACTGAATGCCGATACTTAAGGGTGTGAATCCTTGGGTCATTTCAAGAAAAAACTTAATATCGACATATGTCCTAAACCTGTTAATTTTTGAGCTACAGGGTGTTACAGTTTTAATAAAATTTACTTTTTTATTATAATTTTCTTATCATTCCAGATATTTTTATGAAATTTTGTACACACCTATTAATCATTAAGGAGCATTGTTTAATGTAAAAAATGTTTTAAAATCTTTGCCAATGACGTCCGTACGAGGTTTGAACTAAACATTTTTGAAGAAAAAAATGGTACGCCACTGCTTTTTCTAAAAACTAAAATTATTTTTAAACCTCCATTTATTTTACAGCAAATTCGGTCCCTAACTTACGACGCATCATTTGCACGTAAAAAAATGAAAACCAAAATAAGTTTTTTCCCTAAGTTCATTGAGACTGCTTTTGATATTTTGTTGCCATTTTGTAGACACCCACCATGCGTGGAAACATTTTTTGTGGGGCAAAAATTAATTTTCTACTTTCACAAATAACGTTCACGTAGGCATAATATTAAATGTATATATACATATTACATATATGTATACAGTGAAGGCAAATTTCAAATTATGTTATCCACAAAATATCAAGGAGATATATAAATTAAAATAATGTTGAAAAATCTATGTTTATCATAGTAGTGAATCGTCGTATATAACTCTGATCCAAAAGGAAGTGGTAAATCTTTACTAAAAATTCTAGAATATACAGTGATTAATGTATTTCGTTGTAGACTTCTAATTTCTATCCTCATGAAGGAAAATATTATAATATTTAAATAATATAACTAATCCGTAAAATTTATACATATATCGGAAATTATGGAAGACGTTGACTCTGTAAATTCCGATAGCGAAATGGGCTCAGTGAGCCGCTCCGTCACTCTGCCACTGCGCATCAGGCCTCCATCGAACAGATGAAATAAGTTGAACTGTACCTGCATATTAAAAAGGCTAGGGATCAGGGAGGGGCCAAGGATTGGGATTCCAAAAAATAAAATTGTGTTTGCCATATATACAAGTATATTACGCTCAATTAAATAAATATATATACCAAATAAGAAATCCTTAAACGGTTTTCAGTTATGTGAAAAAATATAAAAAATATTGTTTCATGTAAGATATCACATTCTGTTGCCTTATCTATACAGGAATCGTTGGTTGTATATGAGAAGCAAAATTTCATATTTGCAAGGTACGTTCCATAACAGAATAGACTTAATTTCTCGAATTAGAGACAGCACTTGATATAGAGTATGCTAATAATAGGCCATATAACTGGTTTATAAATAGGTATATTACTAATTTATTTAATTTTATTTTGATTTTACATCGCGAAATGTAAAAGTGAAGTAATTAAAAAAATTACTTGTTTTCCTGGAACCTATTTCCTTTACCTATTTCCATGAATATAATTACAACTTACAAAATTTTATTTAGTTGTAGGTAACATTATCTAATGGAGTTACGGAATTAAATAGATAGTTCAGTCAGATCATCTGATTACAAAAGCGTTACCATTTATCTTGTTGTCAGAAGAATATATATATA
>NW_019416911.1:65258-70984 GCF_000390285.2 Anoplophora glabripennis
TTTTTTTGAAAAGGTTAATTTTTAATACAAGTAATCAATTCACTGTAATTAATCCCACAGGTGTTTCTGAACATAATATGCAAGATAATAATAACAATGATAGTAATAGTGATCAATCAAACCAACTGGCCCTTTATGCCTCTATTCCTTTTATTGAAAATGTTACTCCAAATTTGTTAAATGTTTTTAAAAATGAAAATCACATTAAATTAACACAAAAATATACAAAAAAAATTGGCAATATACATAGTAAATTAAAAGACACTGATGATAATTTAAAAAGGTCTGGGGTGGTATATGGCATTCCTTGTAACAATTGTGATAAAATTTATATAGGTCAAACGTCTAGGGTATTAAAGGATAGAATAACATCACATAAGAGTGATATTAGATTAAAAAAACAGTCGTGTGCTTTGGCTGGGCATAGTATTGAAACAGGACATAAACCAAATTTTAGTGAAACAAAGGTGATTTGTACAGAAAATAATTATAATAAAAGAATTTTTTTGGAAGCTTTTGAAACAGCCTTTAATGATGATGCGTTAAATAAAAAAAGAGATACACAAAATTTAGTTATGAATTACTCATATTTGTTGGCATTATCTAAACAAAATTGACATTGTATATTTATAATTGTTCATAATTTTTAAATTTTTTATAATGTTAGAAAAATTAAATTCCAGTTTTTTCTCCCTGCCTGTCTGTGATAAGATTAATACTTAGTAGACTTATTTTACGTTTAAAATTTTATTCAGTCGAGACTAGACAGCTATTCAGAACAATGAAAATAAAAATAAAAATTTTATACTATCCATTAAGTTTTAAGATGTAACTCTGTCAACTAAACCAGTAACCTTGAAAAAGATAATAAATAATTATCGAAAGCTTGGTTTAAGTTAAATAAGAGTTTTCTTTCAACCATCAATTGACGACATCCCCAATATATAATTTTTTTGGTCTATATATATATATTAGTTATTTAAATAAAACATTAATACGAAGAAAAGTTTCGATTGTCACAGACTCACATACTGAATTAATTTCATTGTCACAGCTGTATAAACAAGGATAAAAAGATCAAGAAAAAAGTAATTGCTGGAAAGATACGGAGCAAACAAGCGATAACAACTGATAACTTTCCACCTCGATCAAAATAAAGTAACTTGTTTTTTTGCGGCGGCGAGTTTTCTCAGTAGCCCGTCTAAAAATAATAAAAATCTGTTTACATCGTATGACTCCATTTAATGATTTACACAGAGTCAACAAACCGTCTAATTTTTAAGCAAATATTTTTTTCGATTGTATAAATATTTTTTACGTCATGACCTTCCTCAAAGAGAAAACATTATGTAAGGTCGTGGTCCGATAAATATTATATACCGTCAGTCAACGCAGTATGATTTTTTACGTTGTAATTATCGAGATTCAGAATCTGGCATAAATCAATTTGGGTCAAATCTAATATATGTAATAAATTCATTTCAATTTAGTTTAATTCAGTAAAATAATAGAATATAAGACCATTAAATTATTGTCGGTACTCAGTACAAACTGAAAGTACAATACACGAAAATAAGGAAGATATTAGGGAACTTTTCGACTCTGAGATTTTTCTATAGAAAAGTGTAGGTTTTGAGGTCAGAAAACATAATTATGTCACACATGCAACCACCACCAACATACATCAGTTTGATACATAGTTATACCTGTATTTGACCGAAAACTGCCAATATCTCAAGAAGATGCATTTTTTCGAAAAAAAAGAATAAAAGTTGTTCAAAATTGGCTACAAAATTACTTTTATGAAAAATTTCAATTTTCCGAATAGTTTTGCCGTACTTATATTTTTTTATGAAGTACAGATTATTTGAAAATTAATATTTTGGAGCCAAAATAGTTCATCTTTAAATAACAAAAGTGAATTAAAGAAAAAAATTGCGGAAAATTCTTGGAATTATATGTTTTTCTAGGTTTGAATATTTATGAGCATCAAACATCATTTTATAGGTTTTCCATACTGTACATTACGAATTAATTATTTAATTAATTTAATATTTTCCAAAAAATCTGTTTACTCTCTATTTAGCAAAATACGTCAACGTTAATAAAAACTACAGTGGCATTTAATTTTCTTTAAAATATTATGTAGAATAAGAATCCGAGTTTGCCTGTTCCAAAAACCATCGGTAAATTCAGGGGAACAACAAACATACAAAAAGAACTGCGAATGACCCGTTTTTCCACATATTTTTCCTTGTAACATTAAAAGTAAGCCCTAAATAAAAAAAGTAATTTTTTGTTTATTTGACGATTTTCCATAAAGTTACAACTGCGAATAAAAAAAGTTGAATTTTGCTTTAACAATGGGCGATAAATAGTAGAAAATCATATGTAGATATATTAGGAGCAATTTTAAAAATACGTAATAATTATTTATAAATATTGAAGAAACTTGTCAACAAATAGTAAAACATTATGTCAATTCTATCCTAAAAATTTTGCAACGATCGATCTCGTGGTTTTTAGATTGACAGGATTGTTAATTAAGAAAATTTCAAAAAGTTTATCGCGTACCGTAGGTTTAAATTAAGGTTTAGAAAGGGCACATAATTTTTAGAGATACCTGTTGTCATAATAAATAACGAACAATACTAAAAATACCTATTTTTAAACTTTTATAACCATTTAGAATTTTTTTGTAATTTTTCAAAATTTTACTAATTTATTTTTTCGAGATATTCAGTTGTTTTTATTGCCCAGGGAATTTTCTATGCAATCGACAAAATCTTGCACACATAAAACCTACGTCGTAACCTCTAGCTTTTTACCAAATACCATTTTTCTTCTTAATAACAACTTCCTCCTATCATTAATTTAACTGAAAATTTTGTTATACTTCAATGAATTAGCAGAGAGATCAATAAAATAAGAAAATATATATATTTTTAATTTAATCATTAAAACCTGAATTTCGTGGAATGCATTGATGAAAATAAACTAATAAAACTTGAGTACCATAATACAACTATTTTTTTAAAAACAAACGAGTGGCATAATTCTTTAAACTGAAAATTCGTGCAAAAATTATTTATTTTATTGATTTTTGATGACATATTCGCTAAATCAAATTAAACATATTTTTTTTCTCGACATCACGATTAAGCTTTAAATTATTATTAACTTTCCGCTTCTATATCTCAGAATCTAAACAGTAGAATGCTGTTGTATTTGGCCAAACAGCAAGGGGTCACGACGTAGTTTTTATGTGTGCACGAATTTGTCGATTGCAAAAAAAATTCCCTGGGCGATAAATATATTAAATGTAGGTCTCAGTTTTTCCGAGTCTGAATAACGTTTCGCTCACAGATGACAAGATAGATAAATTTATGCCAAAACGAACTGTGAAAACTGCAGGTTTCTAACTCTTTTAGATTCTATCTAGCCTCATTTAGAGAAATGAAATCGTGATTTTTTTCGAAAACAGCTGAATATCTCGAAAACGGTAAGTTTTAAACACCATGTACAGTTAATAAACTCTATCTAATATTAACCAAGGAATTCAAAAATTCAATAATATACAAGGTGTTCTATTTAAAATAACAAAGTTATGTAGCGCCAACGCGTAATGGAACACCCTGTAAAGCTAAAAATATTTTCTTTACGTGACCCACATGATTCCAGGCAACTTTTATTAAAACCATTATTTTAATAAATACATTTACAGAGTTACAGAAGGATCCCTCTTAGGTGGAACAGCCTGTATATGTTGTCTCCGACCCGTGACTTCGTCGGCGATGACTGTGTAGATTTAAAAGTTTAGTTAGTTTGGATGCTTTCTAATTGCTGCGTGGTAGCTATATAGTCGAGGCAATGAAGCACTAAAAAGGCCAAAAGTTCGGAATTTTTTGCACTAAGACGGATCGGAATGCGGTTTTTGGATTCGTTTCCACAAATTTTTTGTAAAAAATGTATCTACTTTGTATCTTATACAAACAGAAAATTGCATTGCTGCAGCCAAAAATGCATTCAAAAAATACATTTTTTTTGAGACGGCTTTTGGAAGATTTAATAACTTTGTAAATAAGAGTCAGAACTGGCCCAAATCGGGTTCCCGGAGGTTTTCGAGGTCGCTGATCACAATTATGATGTTCAAATTGACCCACAGCCGACCTGGAGCTCAAGAACGCCGCGCGGAAGGAGATAAACTCGGCGCCCGGGTTTTATTTGGGTCGCTGAATTCAAATATGGCATCGGCAAACACCTGGTGCGCCGGAATCTGGACGTGGACGTCATCTCCGAGAGTTTTCCTCACACAATCGAAAAAGACGAACCGAAAATCGTTATGGGTTTTTTTTTGGGGCGCTGAATCCGAATTTCACGTCGAAAACTACCCCCCGAACACCTGGTGCACCGGAACCTGGACCTGAACGTCGTCTCCGAGGGTTTTCCAGATACGGTCGGAAAAGACAAACCGAAAATCGTTACGAAGGTTTTTTGGGGCGCTGAATCCAAGTTTCACCCCGAAAACGTACCTCCAGACAACTGGTGCACCGGAAAAATGTTTGGAAGCGAATGCAAAAAACCGCATTCCGATCCGTCTTAGTGCAAAAAACTCCGAGGTTGAGTGCTTCATTGCCTCGACTAATAGTATTCCACTATTTTTTAAGATTTCGTGTTGGGTTAATGCTTTTAACACGGTGGAGATTAACAATGTATTACGAAAAGTAATGACACTCAGCTTTTTTTAAAAAAATCTGTCACGCATAACCCGGATGATATTCCGTTTCCAAGTGAACCTTTTCCGCGCCAGTATCCTTGGCAGGAAAAATGACCTCGGATGGAGCGGGGTCGAGCGGGATTGTCGCTCTTTACCCACTTCATCGCTGTAGGCCCGGACGCCTCGTAGAGGAAGGGCATTTCCTCGTCATTCCGGACCGCCAACGCGGCCGGATTGGATCGGTTCGTGGGGCCTCCTCCTGTCCTGGCTGGGCCCCGCCGGCTAGGGCCCTTTCTTCTGGCGCTCTTCTTGCTTCGCCGGCTCGTCTGTGTATACCCCCGGGGGTGTCGTGTATCGGTCGCAAACGACGACTGTCGTTTGCGACCGGGGTGGTGGTTTTGGGTGAGGTCGTGCAGCTATGCAGCTTAGGAAGTGCTTTGCTAAGGTGGCCCTTAGGCTAGCGCGGGAGGGAAGAGTGGGATAAGGAAGGTAGGGGGGAATGTGTGTGTGTGTGTGGTCGTTTTCGTCTCTTGATCCTGGCGGTCCTGAAACAGACAGAAAAATTTCGACTCACCCTGCGTCCAGGAGTTGATGTCTAGGCCGCCTGCGTCTGCCGGCAGCCTCTTCGGGTCGGTAGTCCACCGCGTTCCGGATCAGCGGGTTGCTGTGGATCTCGGCGCGCTCGAAAAGCTTTCTCGCGCGCTCTCTGATCGCTTCCAGGGCTGAGGTGAATCCCAGATCCCGGCGAATGTCGCTGTTGCGGACGAACCAAGGGGCCCCCGTCGCGCAACGGAGGGCGATATTCTCGACGGCTTGCACCCGGGCTAGGTGCGTCTTCGCTGCGTGTCCCCACGCGGTTCCAGCGTATGTCAGCTGTGGCTGCAGTACTGCTCTGATGAGGGTTAGCTTATTCCGCAGGCAGAGACGGCTGTCCCTGCACAGAAGCGGATAAAGCTTCGCCCTCACCATCTTCGCTTTGCGCGTCACTGCTTCGACGTGCGGCTTCCAC